>NW_004525090.1:55108-74886 GCF_000260255.1 Octodon degus
AGTACCATTTATTTTAATTATTAATAATGTTCACAAAATATATCCTTGTTTCTTGAGCCAGCCTAACCTGTACCCTGTGGCAGGACTTCAATTGTACAGTTTTTATTGAGTAATATTTAAGACAGGTTAGACATTTGCTGCTGTCCTATGTCCAAGTCCTGTCTCTACTGTTTAAAATCATCAGAAAAGATGTATAAAGTCTCTCTGAGCTTCAGTTTTCTCTTCCACAAAGTGGGTATAATATTGATAATGCTATGGATGCATATTAAGTAGCATGTTATTTTGCAAAGTGTTAGTATCATTTATTATTAGTGCTTTATTCTATGGATCTTATAATTTTATGCATATATACTAACTTTAAAATAAATAAAGACAATTTTTTAAAAAAGCTTTTGAAATGGGATAGTAACTAGTCCTGAAAGAATCAATATAAAGAAAGGTACTGATATTAAATATAAAACTGTTAGTACATACATAAACATACACGCAGATCACTAGACCACAACTGAAAAGAAAGGATCATGATTCAGTTCCCCTGTTCTTATATATCACTATTAGAAATCAGATTATCTATAATTTGTAAAATAAGGAAGCCTAAAAAATCAGAGGTATGCATCTTCTTAGTCTCCTAGTGGGTATCTATAAATTTTATTATGAAACAGCTGAACATACCATTAAAAGTACATTGTAACTCCAAAGGAACACTATAAAATTTTGAGAATCAGACAACAAATAAATACCCAATGATACTGTTAAATATGATCAGTACATGGACTGGTGAGATAGCTGAGCAAACTAAGCACCTGTATTGGCAAGCACAGGGACCAGGGTTCAAGCCCTAGTCCTGCATGGTGCACCAGCCACACCCCTAGGGCACGCTGAGCCAGCCACAGAATCTGGGCATGGTAGTGTACACCTGTAATGTCAGCACAAGGGAGGCTGAAAACAAGAGGATCATCACAAGTCTGAGCTGCATAGTGAGACCCTGAAACAAATACACAAATGAAAAAAATCAGTACCTCTTTTTGAGTTATTACATGTTGCAATTATGGGATTTTTGGTTAAATGTGGAGCACTGTAACATGAGCCTGCTCACCCCTCCTCCACCCCATTTTTTCTTGTTTTTCTTTTAATTTTTTTGTTATTATTCTTTTCTTTTATTTTGAAAAATAAAAGCAAGAGCAAGAAAACAAAAACAAAGACAGAAAAAGGGTAATATATAACAATACATATATTATAGATTTTCAAAACAAGAATAGATGATGAACAATGATTGATACATAATCTATTTTTACCATCAAATCTGTTACTCAGATTATCAGATATAGTTATGCAAGATGGGACATATGGTTGAATATTACCACATGCTTTCAAGACAACTTGAATTTTGTTCTCTCATTTTCTTTTTTTAAATAAAAAATTTACCTTAAAGGGAGTGGTATCAGGGCCAGGTAGATAGCTCAGTAGAATAAACACTTCCCTGGCAAGGGCAAGGGTCTGATTCAACCCCTGGTTCCGCAAAAAAAAAAAAGTTGTATTTTTATACAATGGAGTATTACTCAGCTATAAAGAAAAATAAACTCGAAGCCTTTGTAGCTAAGTGGATGCAACCTGAGGCTATACTCATAAATGAAATAAACCAGACCAGCATGTGTAAATATTATATTGTCTCCCTAGTGTAAGAAATCAAAAGAAGAAATAAAAACTGAAAGTTATACTAGACACAGTCAAATGGAAAGTAACAGAACTTAAAACAACAAAGTGAACAATAAAGTGAGAAAAAGGAGAAAAGACAGGAAATAAGGAAGGGGCAAAACCATACATGTATATATGCAAGATGGCTAAGGCAATTGCCCTAAGAATTTCCATGAAGTATTTTTGTTGTTGTTGTTGTTGTTGTTTTGTATTTTTAGGGAAAGGTCTACAGGGTCTTCAGGATTTCACTACTAGATTGGAGTCCGAGTGATCCACCTGTTTACAGCCTCCCAAGAACTGGAATTACAGACAAATGCCACCACGCCCAGTCTCAATTGCCTACCAACACATTCCAGGGATGGGGTTGGCAAGGCAGGTCCATGAGTTTTTTGAAAATAGCAGTTAATGGGTAGAATTCTCACCTTGACTAACTCTCTATGCTGATATCTGTGAACTATACAACTAAATTAAGGACAGCAATGTGGAATACTAAAATTCACCTGGTGTTTGACTCCCACCTTATCTCCACCTGTTCTGTGATTCTATTGCATACATTACTTAGCAAACTAAAAGCAGAAATCAAAAACAGGGTGATCACAATGGTTTCTTCTTAGGCTTTGTCAGAACAATTGATTCAGAAATGGAATGCCAAAATATCACTTCTCAGTCCAGTTCTGTCACTGATTTGAAGAGCAAAGGAAATAACCAAATTATTTGGTTAGCTTTCAACTTATTTCCACTCTCCTTTACCAAGAATCTTTCTTTCCAATTCATTTTGTCTTGAATTTCAAAGTAAGATGCTGGGTTGGGGATATAGCTCTGTGGCATAAGTACCTACCTGGCACTCGCAATGTCCCAGGTTTGGTCCATGTGTGGCACTGCATAAATAAATAAATAAATGCAAGATGCTTTCTTAATAGGTAACTATTCAAGAATGATATCTCTCAAGTTTTCCCTGATTCTGCCCAATGCTGTTCTTTTTATGTTGCCCTTATTTAAAATACTTTGAATTCAAGCTTTATGTTATATCTGCAATGGCAAGTAGAAACATTAAAATGACACCCATGATTTGGAGGCAGATTTATTTAACATTGGATGGACAGTGACAAGAATCCCTTATCCTTCAAAATGTCAGGCATGGGGCCTGGAAGATGTCTCAGTGGAATAAGCACTTCCCTGGCAAGTGCAAGGGCCTGAGTTCAATCCCCGGTTCCACCCCTCAAAAAAAGTCAGGCATGGAAGGCTCAGAGAGGGAGGTTTTATAGGGTTTCAAGCAAGAAGCAAAATACTTGACTATCTTTGGTTGCTTCTCACAATGTGCATCACAGTGACAAGCTATGTTCAGGAGACAGTAGTAACAGGAACAATTACCTGTGCAACTAAAAAACTGAAATATACTGTACTGGGGACCTTTTCTCTTACATTTCACCCTCTTTTAGTTTCCCTGTCAATTTTTTTGGGCATGTTACACTTCATCTTCTGAGATGAACTGGGTAAGCCAATTAATTAGATAAGGTCCAACTAGAAACAATGTTAGGGCTCTCAGTGGCTATAGGAAGGAAAGTTTTTATTTATTATATGATCTCTTCCCTAAGTTGCTTTTTTTTGGCCCTCATTTACTTTTATTACCTTTTTTTAAACATTCATTTACTTTAAAGAGAGTACAGAAATAACTGATATGTCTTTATTGAATTTATACTTAGCAAACATACCTTTGAAAACTAAAAGTAAAATATTTTCCAGTTATACAAACTTGAAATATTCTAATACCTCCAGATTTAAAATATAGAAAATAACAATGACCATAATCCAGGAGGCAAAAGCAGTTGCTCTATGGTCTTGGATAAAGAATAAAGAGCTCTCAAAATGGTAGTTATGCAAGGATATCTAAAATATAGTTATATTATATGAACCCATTTAAAATGTCATTGGAGATTTCGACGAAACTGTCAATCTTCTGTCAGGTTATATACACATTTTTATTTATTTATTTATTTACAGTGGAACCAGGAATTGAACTCAGGCTCTTGCACTTGCCAGGGAAGAACTTATTCTACTGAGCCATCTCCCGGGCCCCCATATTTTTGCGTGTGTGTGTGTGTAAAAGATGAGGAATAACTAATATAGGCAATGGAAAAATGAAATAAACTTTTTATTTATTTATTTTTGGCTAACTCAGGCTGCCTAAAGGGTCTGGTGCAGCTTCTGGAACTGGGGATCAAACCACAGTCGCCTGTACCTGAATGAGACTGCTGAAGCAGGAGCTTTAAACAACTGAGCTTACCTGCAAACCCCACAGAAATGCACTTTTTAAAGTTTCTGGGCTTCCCTGAGCCCACAGGACCTCTCTGAACCAAAACACAGGCATGCCACGTGAGACCCTCTGCCTTGCACTTGGGACCCCTACACTGCTCCGGAGCTCCCACCCCCAAGCACGTCCAGTGAGTGAGAACATTTGCAATACTCTCTGGACCCCCAGATCCAGCCCATCCCAGATGCAGCAAGTGTGTGGGAGAGCTTCCTGCTTCCCTGGGCCTGCTGGACCTCTCAGAACCAAAACCCAGGCACTCAGCATGAGTAAGAACCTCTGCCCCACCCTCAGGACTCCTCTACCCTGCAGCCTCTGCTCCCCCAAGACTGCCCAATGAGTGAGAACTTCTGAGATGCTCATGGGACCTCCAGATCCAGCCCAAGCTTAGGCCCAAGTAGTGTGTGGGAGAGCTTCTGTGCTCCCCTGTGCCCCCTCGGCGAGGTGCAAAGCAGTGGGGCACCACAGGTTCACTGTTGTGCCAGAGGAGCACAACATGTTCAATTTCAAGATCTGCAACACGAAGGAGCTGAACACAACAGTTAGACCCAAGCCAGGAATGACTGAATAAACTCAAAGTTAATAGATGTACACCAGAATTTCGGTAAGTGCTAAGGTTATAACTGCATCAAAGCTCTACACCAAAGATCAGAGGACAGTGCTATACAAAATGACAAAGACAAGGAGTAAAATGCAATCTCAGACCTCAAGCCCATCCATAAGAAGTGCAGAGGAGACTAGCTCAACAGAAATGTATAAACTAATAGCGTCAGAAATAAAGAAACAACAGTAGAAAAGTATAGGGGAAATCAGAGCAGAATTAATTTCTGAAATAAAAAAGGTAACCTCTGAATTCAGGGAAGCTGCAGTAAATAAATGCAGAAAAATGTGGAGGAAAAACCATCTGATAAAACTTCCAGAGTAAAAGAATTAATAACTTCTTCTAAAGAAGACATTGAAAAAAATAAAGGAGATTAGAAAAATGATGGATTCCTTAAATGAGCAATGCAGGAAAGAAATAGATCGCATGAAGCAGAGTCAAAGAGATATAGAGGAAATTAAAATCTCCATCACAATCCTGCAAAACCGTTTGAGTGAAAGTGAAGACAGAGTTTCAGATGTTGAAGACACTGTGTGACTAGTGAAAAGGTAGGAAAAGATCTCTTAAAACAACTAGAATGGGGGAAAAATAATTCATCACGTGCAAGTTGATGCAAAGATGAAAAATGTGAGATTAATAAGCATCAAAGAGAAAGAAGGAGTCAATACAAATGATATAAAAGGAATATGGGCAGAAGTAATAGCAGAAAAATTCACAAAAATGAGGAAACAATCTGGCATTCAGGTAACCGAAGCATAGAGAATGCCAAATAACTTCAACCCAATTAAAAGCACAACAAGACATATAATAGTCAAGATCCCAGAAATCCAGCATAAGTACAATATACTGAAAGCCATTAGAGAAACGAAGCCAATTACATTCAAAGAAAAACCTATCAGAATTATAGCCAATGTCGCTTCACAATCCATGAAGGCAAGAAAAGCATGGAGCACAGTACTTCAAGTCCTCTATGAAAACAAATTCCAGCCCACACTACTATACCCTGCAAAACTCTCTTTCAAGTTTGATGGAAAACTGAAATACTGCCATGAGAAGTACGACTAAAGAATTTCATGATGACAAAGCCAACCCTACACAGCCTCCTGAAGGATGTTCTAGAGAGGGACCAAAATGATCAGAACTGCATGAACAAGAAGAGAAGTAACCAACTAAATAAGGCAAACAATTAAACACAGGACAAAAAGAAATAACAGCAGGTAAATAACAAGTCAATCATAAATCAACATATCTCAATTCTAACCATCAATGTAAATGGACTCAATTCACCAATTAAGAGAAATAGACTGGCACAATGGATTAGGAAACAAAATCTAACAATATGCTGTAAACAAGAAATGCATTTAACTCATAAAGACATTCATAGGCTGAAAGTCAAAGGATGGAAAACAATACTACAGGCCCCAGTACGTCAGAAAAAAGCAGGGGTAGCAATCCTGTTTTCAGACAGTTGTAAATTCAAACCAAGAATTATCAAGTGAAATAAAGAAGGCCACTATATACTGGTTAGGGAAAAAATTGAAGAGGAAGAGTTAACACTCATAAATATGTATGCACCAAACACAAGAACACCTAACTATATAAGATAAACCTTATGGACACAAAAAATCTAATATTAAATACCACAATCTTAACAGGAGACCATAGCATCCCATTATCTCCAAAAGACCAGTCGACCAGAAAAATTAGCAAAGAAGGAACATAAATGAACCAGAACCAGGAAAAAATGGGCTTGGTGGACATATACAGAGTGTTCCACCCAACCACAGCTGAATACACATTTTTCTCAGCTGCACATGGGTCATTTTCCAAAATAGACCATGTACTGGTCCATAGGTCATGCTTAAATATATGCAAGAAAACAGAAATTATTCCATGCATATTATCGACCACAGTGCAATGAAACTGGAAATAAATGATGCAAGAAACCAGAAAATCTCCCTAAGTATGTGGAAATTAAACAACACCCTACTCAGCAAGTAAGGGGTCACAGATGAAATTAAACAAGAAATTCAACAATACATACAATTGTTGAATGAAAACTCAAACACAACTTAGCTGAGTTTGTGGGATGTGATGAAAGCAGTTTTCAGAACAAAGTTTATAGCTGTGAACTCACACACTAGGAAAACAGAACGGGAACAAATAAATACCCTAATGCTGCACCAGCAACATCTAGAAAAGGAATAGCAAACCAAACATAGAGCCCTAAATGGGAAGAAATCATAAAGATTAGAGCAGAAATAAATTCACTTGAGATGAAGAAAACAGTTCAAATAATGAACGAATCATAAAGCTGGTTCTTTGAAAGACTAAATAAGATTGATAAGCCCCTATGTAACTTCATCAAAAAGAGGAAAGAAAAAAATTCAAATACAAGCGTTAAGAAATGAAAAGGGTATAATCACCACAGACCCAGTGGAGTTCAGAAGATTATCAATAGCTATTCTTAGAAACTTTACCCTCAGAGAATAGAAGACACAGATGAGATGGATAGATTCCTAGAAGACACAAATTATGAAAACTGAATCAAGAAGATATAACATAATAGTATTGGTTCTTCCACTTCACTGGCAATGTCAGAAATTGTTGACCTGAGTCCCCCACAGCACAACATAACAGCATGGCTTTATTTCTTATATTTTGTTTTTATAATTTTCTGCTAGATTGTTAAGACCAACGTAAAGCAGGAAGTATGCAACAAGAGTTGTAGCTTTTGGGTCTGAGAAGGTCAGTGAGATCCCCTCAGGATTTATCCTGAGATCCTATACCTCAGATTGTAGATCAGTTTCAGCCATGTGGATGAGTCACGGCCATTGCTTGGCCAATGTGCTGTCTGTGAAAGCCTGAGAGAATGTTTTCTCTCCATGTGACTCTCCTTAGGCACACTCTACATCATCGATCACTTTCCTCTTTGGCCCCATAATCTCCTTGATCAGAAAATTTGGGACACTGCCGAGTTACATGATGTTACAGTAGAAGTTTTCATATGTCCTGAGTCTAATGAACTCTTTTTCATTATTTTGCTGAGTTAACACACCTATAATATTCAAATAATGGAACTTAACAAAAAAAGGGTATACAGATGAATGTCCATTTTGTATCTGTGTATTCGAAGTGGTTAGGATAGATATATAGTTAGATTCTCTTAACGAATAGAGTGATTTGTTCTAATGGTGTTTGTAGCTAGGATATCATGTCCTCATCTTGTACAGCAATTAACCACTGGGAGGAATGTATGCAACATGTTAATTATTGAAACTGTCCTACCAATTTAATTTTAAACTGTCTCATTGCTATTTGTTTATCAATAAAATTATGGAAAAAAAGAAGATATAACAACTCTCAATAACCCAATAACAGCCAATTAAATACTAAATGTAACAAAGAGCCTGCCGACAAAAAAAAGTCCAAGCCCGGATGGATTCACAGATGAATTTTATAAGAAATTTATAGAAAATATAGTTCCTATAATCCTCAATCTCTGCAATGAAATTAAAATGAAATAGTTCTCCAACAATCATTCCTAGAGACAAGTATTATACCGGTACCAAAACCAGGGAAAGACACAACTAACAAAGAGAACTACAGGCCAATCTCCCTCATGAGAATAGATGCAGAAGTCCTCAAAAATACCTTAGCAAATAAAATACATCAAATAATCAATAAGCTCATACACTATGAACAGGGAGAATTCATCCCAGGAATGCAAGGATGGTTCAATATTTGAAAATCTATAAATTTAATACACCATATCAATAGACTGAAATTTTAAAACCACATGATATTCTCAATTGATGCAGAAAAGGCTTTTGACAAAGTCCACCACTCATTCATGTTCAAAGTCCTACAGAAAATTGGAATTGAAGGCCTCTACTTCAATTTGATGAAAGCCATTTATGACAACCCAATGGCTAATATAATTCTCAATGGTGAAAAACTGAAACTTTTTACTCTCAGATATGGTTCAAGACAAGAATGTCCTCTATCACCAGTCCTAATTCAAGATAGTTCTAGAATCATTAGCTGGAGCCATTAGACAATAGGGAGAAATAAAAGCAATATGAGTAGGTGAAGAAGAATTTAAATTATCGTTATTTGCTGATCACATAATATTTTAGATGGAAGACCCGAAAAATTCCCTCAAAAAGTTCCTAGAATTGATACACAAATTCAGTAGCATAGCAGGATACAAAGTCAATACTCAAAAGTCAATAGCATTCCTCTACATAACAAACACACTGAAAGAAATTTAGAGAAATAATATCTTTCAAATTAGCACCGTGGAAAATGAAATACCTTGGAATTCATCTACCTAAAAATGTCAAAGATCTTTCCACGGAAAATTACAGTACTCTCAAAAAATATTGTAGACGATTTCAGAAAATGGAAAGACATTCCCTGCTTCTGGATAGGAAGAAACAACATTGTGAAGATGGCCATACTCCCAAAATTGCTGTACAGATTTAATGCAGTCCCTATCAAACTACCAACAAAATAAGTCCTAGGCTTTGGAATTCATTCCTAAAATTTATTTGGAGCTGGAAAAGACCTAGAATAGCAAAGGCAATCCTCACCGTGAAAGACAAGGCAGGAGGCATTACAATTCCTGACTTGAAAATATACTACAAAGCTACTGTGAAAAAAAATCAGCATGGTATTGACAATGGAATCGATTTGAGGATCAATGGAACACATTAGAAGTTGAAGACGTCTGTACAAACACACTCAGCCATCAGATCTTCAACAAAGGGGACAAACATGCTTACTGGAAAAAAAATAGCCTCTTCAACAAATGGTGCTGGAAAAACTGGCTCTCTACATGCCAAAAACTAAAACTTGACTCAGGTCTATCACCATGCACTAAGCTAAAGTCAAAATGGATTAAAGATCTAAACATTAAAACAGAAACACTAAATCTCCTGGAAGAGAAAGAAGAACTCGGAAGACTTAGAGGTAGGCAAAGAGTTCATGAAAAAAAATCAAATGGCACGAGTAATACTTGAAAAAATGAACAACTAGGACACCTCTTATTGAGAAGTTTTTACACGTCAAAAGAAATTACCAACAAAGTGAAAAGACAACCCACAAATTTGGAAAAAATCTTAACTAATGACCACTCAGACAAAAGTCTGCTCTCTAGAATTTATAAAGAACTAAAAAACACGAGGACCCCAAAATTGAAAGACCCAATCCAGAAGTGGGCATCCAAGATAAACACACACTTCTCAGAGGATGAAATTAAAGAAGCTAATAAATATATGTAAAAATGCTCCACATCACTAGCCATCTGTGAAATGCAAATTAAAACAACACTGAGATATCATCTCACCCCAGAAAGAATGGCTATCATGAAATCAAGTAACAGCAAATGTTGGAGAGGCTGTGGGGAAAAAGGAACCATTCTCCACTGCTGGTGGGAATGTAGACTGGTGCAACCGTTATAGAAATCAGTGTGGAGACTCATTAGGAAACTAGGACCGGAAATCCCATTCAAGCCAACTGTTCCCCTACTGGGAATTTTCCCAGAGGAACTGAAAACCTCATGTCATAGTTATATATGTGTATGTATGTTTATAGCAGCACAATTTGTGATAGCCAAATCTTGGAAACAACAAAGATGCCCATCATCTGAAAAATGGTTGAAAAAGATGTGGTATTTCCATACAATGGAGTATTATTCAGTTATAAAGAATGATAAACTTGAAACATTTATATTTAAGTGGATGCCTCTTGAAGATATACTCATAGGTGAAATAAACCAGACACACATGTGTAAATATTAGATAGTCTCCCTAGTATAAGAACTCAAAAGAAGAAATGCAAAGAAATGGGTATAACACAGTTGAAAGGAAAGCAAAAATTTGAGGATTGGAGAACAAGGAATGGGCAAGGAGAAAACCTGGGAAACCTGACAGGGGCAAAGCCATACATTTATATGCACAAGATGGGTAAGGCAATGATCCTGAGAAAGATCAGTAGGTTTTTGAAACTAGCAGTTAATTGGTAGGATTCTTACCCTGACTAACTATATATACTGATACCTGTGAACCAAGCAACTGCACTGAAAATAGCAATGTATAATAGAAGGGTCATGTTTGGATTGCCTGGCATTCTGGTCTTCTAAATACATACTTCTTGTTATGACATGCCAATTATTACCATACTGTCTCTCAGTAAATACTTTTATTAAAAAATGGGTAATAATTGAAAAAAAGACAGAAGAAAAAAATGTCACAGGAGTGTCCTGCTATAATGCTGTATATGGTACCATTTCCAAATTTCTGTGTAAATATATAAAATTGTTTATTCATATTCTTCAAATATTTTCCATTTTTAATTTTTTTTCTCCACTTTCTGTAGGGACTTAATGTTTAAGATATCAATACTTGATGGAATATATGTGTTCCATATTATTCCTAAGATGTTTGACATTCAGACAGATAGTGTGTTTAAACCTAACTGTATATGTTATAGGGTAATAATAGTCTTCTCTTTTTGAGGCTTAACAACTTAAGTTTGCAGACCAAAGTTTAGAGAAATAGAAGTGCTGCAATGATAGCCACTTGATTCTAGCCTTTCAAGGTCAGTGAATACTCAGGACATGGGAGAACCTATACTGTAACATCATGTAACTCAGTTTTGCCCCAAATTTTCTGATCAAGGAGATTATGGGACCACTGACCAACCTGATCGGTGATGGAGGGTGTGCCTAAGAAGAGTTACCTGGAGATAAAACATTCTCTCAAGCTTTTATAGAGAGCAAATTGGTCTAGCAATGGCCATGATTCATCCACATGGCTGACACTGACAAAGGCTCTGGAAACTGTTGTATAGCTTTACAGGGGGTACTTGACTGACCTTGTCAGAGGGTTCTTGACTGATCTTGTCAGATACAAATGTTACATTTCTTATTATATAGGTCTTGCTTTATCTTGGTCTAAACCATCCTGCCAAAAAGTATAAAAATGAGGTATATAAAGTAAAACTATAATAATATGCTGAGCTGTGAAAGGCTTAAGTCAACAGCTTCTGTGGAAAACACACTACTATTGTGGACTGCTGGATGGTGCTAGATTGTTTCGCTGAATTCACGCACCTATAGTATTTAGATGCCAATGGAATACCCATCTCTGACTGAACTAAACAAAAGGTATACAAAGGAAGGCCATTTTGTATCTGTATATACAGAATAGTTAGGATATACTCTAGTAGATATACAGTTATTTTTGCTTAATTTAATGAGAAGAAAGAGTTGTACTAATAGTGCTTGGACAGGTTTTCCTATCTGCATCTTGAAATATGGATAGTCACTAAGAAGATAACAACGTACAATGTATTAATTATTGAAACTCTCCTATTAGTCAGTTTTGAAACTGTCTCATTGCTATTTGTTTCTCAATAAAATAAAATAAAGAAATTTAAAAAAATAAACAAATAAAATAAAGTTTCTAATACTAGGAGAAAATATCTTACCCTGTCTTATAAGTAGATTGTAAGTCAAAGAAACAGTATATATTATAAAACAACAATTAAAATTAAACAATATTCAGAAAATTAACTAAATATTAATTAATTAAAAATTAAGTTGAATATTTTAAAATAATATTCAAAATTAAAATTAAATTGAGAGTCCAACTAAGAGGCCAGAATGTAGTGCATCATATGTATGAATGGGTGATCAATTCAGAGTATTCAGAGTATTTGATTAGGTTAATATAGACAAAAATATGAACCAAGAAATAGTTCTCATGATAGTAAACAATTACTAGGAATAAAAGATAACTCTTTTCTCTGGACAGTGGAGCCTGGGTAGTGTCACTGTTACTCTGCAGAAAGGATCGTTGGTATTGGTGAAGCTGAATTTAGGACTGGAGCACTTTTCTGTATTCAAATTGAGGGTCTAAAAATGCAGAGCAATAAGACCTTTAACTTGAAAAGGCAGAAACATACTCCAAGGAAGAATCATCAGCATCACGACCAGCAGCATCAGAAGCAGTAACAGTAGCAATAGCAGCAGCAGCAACAGCAGCACCAGCAGCAGCAGCAGCAGCCACGAATAATTGCAAATAGTCAACAGGCCAGTAACCAAAATGAAGGTTTGACTATTGAGTTGAAGAATTTTAGAAAACAAGGAGAGAAGACATTTACCAAATGTAGCCACCTCTTTGTGGGCAATTTTCACCCTGATTTGAACGAGGAGGAACTGAGGAAACTGAGAAATATGGGAAAGCAGGAGAAGTTTTCATTTGTAAGGACAAAGGCTTTGGCTTTATCCACTTGGAAACACAAACCCTTGCAGAGATTGCCAAAGTGGAGCTGGATAATATGCCTCTCTGTGGAAAACAACTGAGCATGCGCTTTGCCTGCCATAGTGCATGCCTTACAGTCAGAAACTTTCCTCAGTAGGTGTCCAACTAACTACTGGAGAAGCCCTTTCTGTGTTTGGCCATGTGGAAAGGGCTGTAGTCATTATGGATGATCGAGGAAGACCCTCAGGAAAAGGCATTGTTGAGTTATCAAGGAAGTCAGCCACATGGAAAGTTCTGGACAGATGCAGTGAAGGGTATTTTCTACTAACCACATTTCCTCAGCCTATGACTGCAGAGCCTGTGAACCAGTTAGATGATGAAGAAGGACTTCCAGAAAAGCTTGTTATAAAGAACCAACTATTTCACAAGAAGCAAGAGAAGCCACCTGGATTTGCACAGCCTGGCTTCTTCAAATATGAATATGCCATGTGCTGGAGGACATTTATTGAAATGGAGAAGCAGCAGCAGGATCTAGTAGACCACAACATCAAGGAAGCCCGTGAGACGCTGGAGATGGAGATAGAGGCTGCTCGCCATGAGTGCCAGGTTATCCTGATGAGGCAGGATTTGATGAGATGCCAAGAACTTCGGAGAATGGAAGAGCTGTATAAACAAGGGGTCCAAAAAGGAAGCAACTGGATCTCTAGCAGGAAGAGGAGCATAGCCACTGTGAAGAAGAAATGCTGTGGCAACAAGGAGAGATGATGCTGCGATAGCAGGAAGGATTCAAGGGAAACTTCCCTGATGCATGAGAAAAAGAGATATGGATGCGCCAGATTGCTATGGGAGGTGCTATGGGAACAAACAACAGAGGCACCATGCCCCCTGCTCCTGTGCCAGCTGGTACCCCAGCTCCTCCAGGACCTGCCATCATGATGCCCAATGGAACATTGGTATTGACGCCACCAACAAATGAAAGCTTTGGCCAGCTGCTAAGATGGAAGGAATTGGGGCAATTAGTAGAACCCATCCTACTTTCAACTGTGCAGCTCCTGGAGCTGAATTTGCTCCAAACAAATGTTGGCAATACTAATAAAGTTGCAGTGTCTAGTTTCCTGAAACCCTTAAAAGAGGGAACCCTTTCATATTAGTCAGATTTCTACCTTTAAAAAGTGTTATGGATTCCTCCCAATAGTTAGGTCTCCCCTGCCTGTACTACTCTAAGGGAGTATGCTGGGGGCAGAGGGCAAGGGAGAGTTGATATTTAACAAATTCTGTGTGATCTGTTTAATTGGTTCTGTGTGACAAATTCCTGAAATTTCAAAGATAATGAATTGTTGAAGGCTTGGGGGGATCATGACAGGATGATTCCTTAGAGTCCCATTGATCTTGAGCATTCTGGCTTTTTTGTCCATCATGTTTTATTTGCTTTCTACACTTCTCACACCTGGAGACACTGCCACATATACCACAAAAACCAAACATCTCCCAGTGACCTTAGCCCCATTGCTTCATTTGTTCCCAAGTGAGAATTCAGGCAAATGTCCACAGAGGCTATATTCAGCACGTGTACAGTTCTTTTATATCCCATATATTACCCTTTCATGTACAAAAGACATTTTCTCTTAGAGATTTTCGTTTTAGTGTATCTTTAGAAAAGTCTTGTGTTAACTCGCCTCCATCTTTTTCTGGGAAAGGACATCACTGAAATGACATTTTTGTGTTTATGATGTGCTGTTCAGTTTTTCTTGATAGGCCTAGTACAATCTTGGGGATAGGGTTGCTGTATGCTGAAGGTCCAACAGTAGCTCTTAGCCATGCCTATCTTAAGTAGTTATGTGTGCATTTTTATTGGTGTACCATATTTGATTTATCCTTGATACTTTAAATTTGGAGTTTTTCTGAGAATTGGAGCAGTAATACAGCATCAACTTATTAAAGTATATTTTAAACCTTTAAAAAAAGAATAAAACAAAAAATTATTGGAATGGCAAATATATGAACAGAACCTCTAACAGTTCAGGGGTAAGATGTCACACAGAGTTCTAGTATGTGGTGGACATGGACAATGTCCATGAGGTTTACTGGTGGCCAGTTGTTACTTGTGGTACTGAGCTACTGCTATTTCCTTGATATCCACCCTGTAGACCCAGAAAAAATCATGACCCATAGGGTGCAGGAGATGTCCACCTGTAGAGTATGCTGATGGAAATATTTTCCTGCTATCTACAAAAGAATAATTGAAAGATTTCTGTTGTATTCCTCTTTTTCTCCTGTGTTTAGTTGTTTGCCCTATTTGGTGGGTTCTTTCCATTCTCATTTGTGGATTTGTGGTCATTTTGATCCCACTCTAGAATATCTTTTAGTAGACTGTGTAGGGTTGCCTTTGTCATCATGAAATTGTTTAGTTGTTCTTTGTCATGGAAGTATTTCACTTCTCCATCAAACTTGAAAGAGATTTTTGCAGGGTATATCAATCTGGGTTGGAATTTGTTTTCTTGCAAGACTTGAAGTACTGTGCTGCATGGTCTTCTCTACTTGATGGATTGTGAAGAGAAACCTGCCATTACTCTGATGAGTTTTACTTTAAATGTGATCTGTTTCTTTTCTCTAGTGGCTTTTAGTATACTGTTCCTGTGCTGAATTTCTGGGATCGCGACGGTTAAAAATCTGGGTGTGGTTTTAATTGAGTTGATGTTATTTGGAGTTCTAGATGCTTTGGTTACCTCAGTGTCAGAAGGCTTCCCCATATTTGGGAAGTTTCCTGCTGTTACTTCTGCCCATATTCTTTTTCTATCATTTGTATTGACTCCTTTCTCATTGATGACTGTTAGTCTTACATTGTTCATCTTTGCATCGTCTTGCAGGTATTGAATTATTTTTACCTGCATCCTACTTGTTTATTTTCTCATCCTAGTTGTTATTAAGAGATCTTTTCTTACCTTTTCACTAGCTGCAATGGTGTCTTCAAAGTCTGAAACTCTATTTTTACTTTCATTCAAACTGTTTTGCTAGCTTGTGATTGAGATTTTAATTTCCTGTATATCACTTTGAATCTGCTTCATGCATTCTATTTCTTTTCTATATTGCTCATTGAAGGATTCCATCATTTTTTTATTCTCCATTATTTACCAGTGCCCTCTTCAGAAGTATTTAGTACTTCTTTCATTATAGTTATCATTTCTTTTTTACTTCAGAGATTATTTCTGATCTGATTTCCTCTCTACCTTTCTGCAGTTTCTTTACTTTCAAACGCTATTATTTCAGAAATTTCAAGTGTGTGATTTCCCTTTTTTTTTCTATGCTATTGTCTCCTGCATTTGTTCTGGGTGGGCTCAGGGCCTGAGAATGCATTTTGCTCCTTCTCTTTGTCATTTTGTATATGACTGTCTTCTGAACTTTGGTGTAGAGATTTGGTAGAGTTATTACCTTATTATCAGGTCTGGATCTACCAAGTTCAAACTCATCCAGGCGGGTGTGGTTTGGGTAGAGAATACCTCATGCCAGCCTGAGTAGGTGCATATAAGCACCAACAGATATCCTTTAGCCCTTATAAGGCTTTACTTTAGTGAAATCAATCTGTATGTTGGGTGGTTTTCTGGCTGGGCTTGATATTTCAGTCAGTCAGATTCCTGGAGAGAGAGTGTAGTCCACTGGACTGGATTGTTTTGAATGCAGGTTTGGCATCATTGTGGGACATCAGGAAGCAGTAGCAGTTGATTGTGTAGGACATCTGTGTGGGGGAGTCTCAGCCAAAATAAATTTGGCCAAGGTGACCACAACATATCTAGCCTATCAGAATCCAGCCTAACAGAGTTACTTCTATCCTTAAACAGGTTGTACTGAGCATCTATCAGTGGGTTCATTTTTAAGTCTGGTCAGCTCAATAACAGTTTATCTGTCAGTGCCAGACAGTCATGATTTGGGGGTCCTGCTTGGTGGGCAGATACATGCCAGGATTGTGCCACAAGAATCAGGTGAGAATTTTTACATTAGAGCAGGTCCAGTACAGCATGTGGCACTTGGACAGTTATGTCTTAGTCTAAGGTGAGCTAATCATTTTTTTGATCAGGACACAGGCAATTAGAGCATGGAGGCAAAGTGGCCTTAGCAACTGGATATAAGTTATTTACACAGTTGTGTCACTGGGCACTCCCAGGGCTGATAAACTGAGTAAGCAAACCACATCTCATTTGTAGATTTGGACCCTTTCTCAAGATACCTTATAGCCAGTTTCTGCCAGATGTTACAGTAGAGCTTTGTGGCTTTCCAGCAGACAGCTTGGGTGCCAGAGTATAGTGATATTTTGTGCTGAGAAACTAGCAAGTTAAGCTGTGAGGCCTTTTCCAAAAGAGGAAAAATGAGTTTTTGGACCTCTGAAATGTTGAATCCAGGTCAGTTAAACTTTGAGTCCAGGGATGGGGTCTTTCTATTGAAAGGTAAAGAGGGGCTGGCACAAGCCTATCAAAGGCAGTAAAAGGCATTCTTTAGGTGCAGGTAGGTGTACCAGCAAGTTGTGTGTAACTACAGGATGGAGGGCAATCACAGGGTCAATGTCAGCTCAGAGATCCTGAACTGGCTTTACAGGTTGGAAAGGTGTATGCTAGCAGTTTGGCAATCTATACATTTTGCAGTTCTGAAGCTTCTGGACATGCAGTTGAATTCCTAGTTAAGTCTTTCATGGCAAGGGACACTGTTTGCTCAGGGGACCATAATATCACTGGAAGGGACAGAGAAACAGTACATTCATGTGAGAAGTTAATGGAAACTTGGCTAAATCTATCACTAGGACCTCCCTGAAAATAGTGAAAAAGTTCTTAACCCTTTATGGCAATTGTGTCCAAGTGAATTGCATCTTGTCTAAGTTTTCCCAGTTGAAGAGGTTTATGGGGGCCGCTCACAAGCAGAAAAAGGATCTTATAAATCTAGACATGTAAACAAGGTAACACCTGGAGGTAAGGGTCCAAAAAGGGTGCAGGTGATTTGATCCTTGGTAACACACACACACACACACACACACACACACACACACAGAAGACATAAGGGCTGCCAAGATAGCTCAACAGACTAAGTGCCTGCTTAGGCAAGTGCAGGAACCAGGGTTTGATCCCTGGCACCATGGGCCCCTCTGGCCCCTCCCCTGGGCTTGCTGCACCTGCCACATTGCAAGGCGATTAATACTACACCAAACTAAGAAACAAGTATACTGATGGGGTTGGGGTGGGGTTCGTGATATTAGTAGGCTTCTAGAAGACTTGAAATTGTCAAATGAGTAGAAAGCTTATAATACAAAACCACTCCAACCTAAAGAAAGATAGAGACATACAAACACAGGAAAGTCAAAGGTTGCTATTCAAATTTCATCAGCCAACTCTACCCCTGAACATGTCCGCAAGCATGAAAGATGAAAAGAAGTATCGCACCTGCTTAGGCAAGTGCAGGGACCAGGGTTCGAACCCCAGCACCATATGCCATGCCAGAGCCACTACCAGACACACTGAGATGGCCACTGAGACCAGGCATGGTGGTGTACACCTTTAATCCCGCTGCTGAGGAAGCTGAAACATGAGGATCACTGTGAGTCCAAGCTGCATAGTGAGGCCCTGTATGAAATACATTTTAAAAAAAATGATTGGGCCAGGGAGATAGCACAAAGGTATAAGCACCGGACTGGCAAGCACAAGGTCATGAGTTTAATCCCTAGTACTGCTAAATAAAATAAAATGGGAACTAGTGCAATGATATAAGGGAATGAAAAAACAGCACATAAGATTGTCCCAATTTACTTGACAGCAGATTTCTCAGCATAAAGTTAACAACCCAAGGGAGGGTGGCACAAGATTTTTATTGTACTGAAGAGACATGTCCTCTTAATTGCAAATCCTGTAGTCAACAAAGTTATCCTTTAGAAATGAGAGATAAAGAAATTACCCCAAAAAATGAAAAGCCAAGACCATATACCATATCTTCACAATACCTATTATTTAAAACTAAATGAAGTTTTTCAAACAGAAAAAAAAAACATTTAAAAAAATTAATGGCTAAGATGAAAACATAAGAAATTGTGAAATCATTGATAAGATTACATAAATTTGGAAAGCTCTAATACTATGAACATAGCATGTAAAATATTCATATATTTAGTATGAATAATAAAACATCAATTAAAGATTAAGACAACAACAAAAAGCTAAGGGATACACAGTACAGAAAGATGGAAAATAGCCTATAAAATATTAAAATTGAGGGGAAGAATAATGCACAAGTTTAGAGATTCCTTGTTAGTATATATACTTCATTATTTTTTGTTTTTGTTCTTATTGTTACAATCATGTTAAGTTGCCATTATTTTAAAATGACTTTGTGATAAAATGGTGTTTTTGTGTGTCTTATAATGGTCTCAAATCAAAAATGAATAGGGCATGAATAAAAACACTACTAGAGTAAATCATTTAATAATTAAGACTTAAAAGTGTAAAAAACTACAAGTACAATAAACTAGAAAAAAGTTATAAAATGGCTGTAGCAAGAACTTATATATAATTACCATGAATGAGTTAAAATGTTCAATTAGGTCCAAGGAGAAAGCTCCATAGAATAAGTGCTTATCTGGGAAGCGCAGGGTCCTGAGTTTAATCCCCAGTACAGAAAAGAAAAAAAATCTTTAATTAAAAGACACAGAAGGGGGCTGGGGAGATAGCTCAGTGGAATAAGTGCTTACTTGGCAAGCACAAGGTCTTGAGTTTGATCCCTAGTACCAAACACACACATGAAGAAGAAGAAGAAGAGGAAGAGGAAGAGGAAGAGGAAGAGGAAGAAGAAAGAAGAAAGAAGAAGAAGAAGAAGAAGAAGAAGAAGAAGAAGAAGAAGAAGAAGAAGAAGAAGAAGAAGAAGAAGAAGAAGA
>NW_004525090.1:74986-89229 GCF_000260255.1 Octodon degus
AGAAAGAAGAAGAAGAAGAAGAAGAAGAAGAAGAAGAAGAAGAAGAAGAAGAAGAAGAAGAAGAAGAAGAAGAAGAAGAAGAAGAAGAAGAAGACATGAAAGGGCCGGCAAGATAGCTCAATGGACTAAGTGCCTGCTTAGGCAAGTGCAGGGACCAGGGCTTGATCCCTGGCACCAGAGGCCACACCGACCCTGCACCCAGGCATGCTGCCCCTGCCAGAGTCTGGGTGTAGTAATGCAGGCCCATAATCCCAATGCTGGGGAGGCTGAAAACAGGAAGATCACTTTGAGTCTGAGCTGTGTAGTGAGACCCTGTACCAAATACATTTTAAAAAATGACATAGAGTGGCTGAATATATTTGATAGAAAAACATCAAGGATCAACTGGGGCTGGGGAGATGGCTTAGTGGAATAAGTGCTTCCCTGGCAAGCTCAAGGGCCTGAGTTCAATCCCCAGTTCTGAAAAAGAAATTTGCTTTTGAGGCTGGGGAGATGACTCAGTGAAATAAGTGCTTCCCTGTCAAGCACAAGGGCCTTAGTTCAATCCCCAGTTCTGTCAAGAAAAAAAAAATCAACTATATTTCTTACAAAACATTCAGTTGACTTCTAGCAATGCACATAGACTGAAGATTAAGAGATGGAATAAGATATTCCATGTACATATGATTCAAATCAAAGGTATATCCATACTTTGTCAGATAAAATAGACTTTGTATCAAAAGCAGAGAGAAAAAGACAATGCAGGTCATAATATGGAATGATGAATGGGTAATTTAGCAAAAGGGAACTATTCTAAATATATTGCATCTAATATTAGAGCAATCAATTTTGTATAACAAATATTCATAGACCTAAGCTGAAAAAGAGTAAAACTACAATATCATAGTAGTAGGGGACTTGAGCCCCACTTTTAGCAATGAACAGATCCTCTTGCTAGAAAGCCAACTAAAAATAGCAGAGTTAAATTATACACTAGAGCATATTTTTCAGGCTCCCTTGGAAACAGGTGTGGCCATGGACAATGAACACATGCTACATTGTCAGTTCTGCCTCATAAAATCCTCAGAGAGTTGATTCTCTATGCCCTCTCTTTTGCTAGTTTGATGTACAAGATCATGGCAACCTTAGAATAGACATACTAAAAATGATGGAGCCACAGGATGAAAATAGCATTAGTTTCTAGAGAAGAAGCCACAAACTAATAAATAGCATCCATTTCTAACTATACTACTTGGCCAACCCACAGAAATTTAAGTGTTTTTATGTTACTGAAGCTCCATTACTTTAATATGAAGCAAAACCTTTCTGGAATTAAATACAAGAAGATAAAACTTTATATCAGACAGAAAACCCAGCATTGAATGGGTCCTAAAGTAGAAGGTAATGGCTAGGCACAGAACAGCTGAGATCTAGAACACTCAAAGGAATAGAAACAACATAACAGATGTCTTCACTTTGCTGTGTTTTGATACAGTAATAAACCCGAAGCCACAAGATGAATTACCTCAGCATGGTACTATTTATATCTCTGATCCATACTCATATTCATATTCAAAGAGCACAGATTTATAATTTTAATTATATAAAACTTGTAGAAATTTAAACATATGTTTTAACTTTTCAATAAATATTAGAAAGGCAATCAATTTTTCTAAAAGCACAAATAATTTACAGTTTTCTGTGACTTGAGTAACTCATTCCTATAAATGCCCAAAGGGAACTTCAGCTTGAAAGAGGCAGGGAGCACTTTAAATAGGCCACATTTAATTCCACTTAGACTGCTTCTATGAAATGTAGCTACCCTGAAGAACAATAAATAATTCCATTGATAATATTGACATATTCAGCCTTGAAGTCAAAAGCAGTACCTACATTTAATGTACTGCACATTGGATTTAGATGGCAACATAGTGTCCACCAGCTCTGGCTGAGGCACATTTGAGAGGTGTGGGGGCACACACCTGTAGTACCAGGCAGGCAAACTTGAGGCCAGCCTGAGCTACAAAATAAATTCAAGGCCAGTCTGAACTGAATAGCAAAACCCTGTCTCATAAAGGCAAAGGAAAAAAAAATAAAAGAGAGGCATTTTATTGAATCAGAAGCTATCAGCTAGTTCATAGGTTAAGAATTTGATTTAGGAGCCAGAGAGATAGCTCAGAGGCATAAGCACCTATCTGGCAAGCACAAGGACCTGAGTTCAATCCCTGGCTCCACATTCTGTGTGGTCTCAGCCCCAGATGCAAGCATCCACTGTGTGGCCATGGAAATGGGCAGAATGGCACATGCCTGTAATCCCAGCATTTGAGAGGTTGAGCCAAGAGGATCTCTGGGAGTTTGAGACTGGCCTGGGGCTACAAGGTGAGCACAAGGCCAACCTGAGCTGCATAGCAAGACCTTGTCTCAAAACAAACAAACAAACAAACAAACAAACAACCCACTTGGTATAAAGAGGCTTTATGATTTGATTCAGGAGACATACAGTGTCACCTCCTCTAAGCACAGTGAAGTTTAAAAGAGTAAGGAGAAGATTTCAACCAGAGCTCTAAAGGAGTGATAGTCATAGAAGAATTTGAAGATACAAATTTCTAGCATTAATTGGTCTCCCATCTCTATATCGCTTCTTTAGCCAAGGAAAAAGTAATCAATCAGGTTCAGGTAAACCAAGCCCAGTGTGGGCTGAACACAAATCTGAAGTTACACTAATGCTCAGAACTTTTTAGTGGCTTCTCAGTACTCTAAGGATAAAAGTCCAGAATTCTTATCATGGCTCAAATCATGTTGCCCCTGTTAAATTTTCCTACTTCACTTATTTTTTCTATTCCTACTGGCCTCTTTTGAATTCTTTGTTATCATCAAGCTTCTCACCTCTGAACCCTTGAGCACACCCTCTATCTAGAATATCCTTTATACTTATATCTTTTTATCCACTTATCCTCTTATATCCTCTTCATCCAAGTAACTTCCACTTATTCTTTAGATTTGTTTTCAAAATATTCCTTCCCCAGGCAGACCTTACCTGTACCCACAAAGCAGGCCTACATTACTCATGATCTGCTCCCAAAGCACTTGCTCTATTGCTTCTATTTCTAAACTCCTATAATGTGGCATCAAAAATGATGTGAAAAGTAAAAGTAAAATTTGAAGTCATTTGCTTCCAAAAGAGTATGCAATGTTATCTCCTATCAGATATCTAAAATAATACTGTTTGGCTGAGAAGAGAATATGTGTGAAAGAAAATGCCCCACAGCCAGTATACTACAATTTCTTAGTTGCCTGGGTAGTAGTTCCTGTTCCACTTCTGGTTTATTTTGTTTCCTAAAAATAGACGGTCACTGTGCCAAATAGTTGGTCACTATGATATACATTGTAAGAACCAATCAAAGACATCCAAGTACCCTGCTTCTTGTTGCAACCCCATAAAAACCTCCTTTCCTGATCCTTCCAGGCCTGATATTTTTGAAGGATAATTGATTCCTTGTCAGTGTCCATCTGATGTTAAATAAATCTGCCTTCAAATTCTGATTGTCAGGGCCAGCCAAATAGCTCAGTGGATTAAAGAGCCTCCAAGCAGGTGCAGGGGCTGGGGGTTCGACCCCCCAGGTCTGCCATGCTGGCCCCACCCTCCAGGGCATGCTGAGATGGCAGGACTGGGCCTGGTGGCATGCACCTGTAATATCAGCTCTTGGGAGGCTATAAACAGGAGAATCACTACAAGTCCTATCTAGCAGTGAGACCCTGAACACCCTGTAGACCTTTCCCACTAAAAAAGAAAATTCTGATTGTCATTTTGGTGTTTCTGCTTGCCATACCATTTGGTGCATTGACTGGGAAGACTGACCATGCTGATTTCTTTGATCATTGATTGTGGCCTTCATGGACAGAAGAAGGACCTCTCCAGTTCTAACAGGAAGGTGTGCACTGGACCACTCTTGAGTCCCCTTAGAGGTCTGGAGGATGATTCCTGGTTCCCCACTTGAATAGCTCACATTTGGCCCCAAAAGGAGAACACAGTCAGTCAGTCAGTCAGTCCACCTATTGGTCCATCTGTCCACCCACTTGCCCACTTGCCCACCTGCCTGTCTGCCTGCCTGTCCATCTGATTTTGGTAAGGCCCTGGGGGCACCTGCATTAGTCTCAGTCCAGCTCAGCTCGAGTAGAAGGGGGAATCTGATCAACTGCCATCAGTTAGGATCACTCCCAAGGGAAGGAGATTGAATATTCAACCTCTGAGTTCCTGCTGAATGAATGTATGAGTGAGTAGAATGGACAGCACAAGAAATAGGCCACTCCATTTGTGCAGCAAGATTGGAAAACACTTGTCATGGTGGCTAGTTAGGCCCTTACATGTAGTTTCATGGTGACTGACATATGAAGTAATGGAGGTCTTACACCCTCCTTAGCTAAGCTACATGTAATTCCCCTCAAAAGGTGTCACCACGCAGCCATCTGAATGGTCTCTCTCTTAGGGTCACCTACCCTTTGTCTCTTGCATCATCATTCAAGAATATACAATATACACCATACAGAGATAGAATGAGAACTCATTAGCTAAAATCCACAGACACCAAATGCAGGAAAACAAGCTTTTATGGAGTTAAAAGTGAAACTAGACTGCTCTTTGCATCTCAAAGAAGAAAAAAAAAGAAGAGGCATATTCTTCTGAGAATCCTACCTTGGCACCCTCACTGGCTGCCACAGTTGTTGCCAACACCTATAGCTTCACTCCCACTCCCAACTATTCTATATCCAGCCAACTGAACCTATTACAGTAGCTATTGCTTGCATTCAATCATAGAGATCTTTCCCCTGAACCCTCTGCTTCATAGATACACCTATCCTGGTCAGACTGGCATTATCTAACACCTAACCAAGATGATTCTACAATTCTTTTTGAGTTCCACATTTTGACTAAAAAAATTGAACCATCAGCCCTGGCCAATGAGTTGGCATGGACTTTCCCAAAGGTTGCCCTGCCTAGAAAGCTCACTTGAGAAATTCTCAAACACATCAGAAAGAGGGGCAAAAAGTCGATCAACCACTGTTACCCATAAACCTGATAAAATAAAAGCACTTGATATAAATAAGTGAATCTAGTGTGGTGGAAAACCATACCCTCTGTTTATAAGTTGTAAAGACTATGGACACTAAAAAGTTAAAGCCCATTCATTTTTAAAAAATAACTCTTAAAAGCTTCAACCTGCTTCAGATGACAATCCTTTCGATGATCAGACAGGTGCAGATTAAGCCAGTCCAGGCTCCCTTCTTCATCTGGGCTACTGGGAGCCGATAGTACCATCATCAGAGAAACTAGAACTCTCACCTCTTGCCCTTTTTTCCAGGCACAGACTTGTAGCCTGGAAGGACATCTTCTTTGTAATCCTGTCCCCATACAGCTTCTGGGAAAAGACCTCCTCTTCAGCTTAGAAGTGGCTGTCTCATTCTCACCAAGTGAGTCAGCAGCCATCTCATTTACCCCTGGTTGCAACCAGAGATGAAGATGACTGGCCTCAGCCTGAGACAGATCAGCATGATCCTGAAATTCTGAAAACTCTCCCTCCCCCAAGGTATGAGCTGAAGCCTTCAGGCTTCACCAGCAACCATGCCTACTCATTGTGAACCCATTGCAGTCAGATGTCACAGGAAGCACAAACAAGCATCTAGCCATGCATCAGCCTGAGAGACTGTTAATCACCTTGAGGAAGATTTCCCTGCCATCATGAATGCAAGCACAAGGTTTTGCAAACTCTCTACTATTTTAGAGAAGCACTGACAACAGATTTGGCCTCTCTGAGGTCAGCTGTTTTCTCTGTCCCTTCCAGCTCCACAATTCTGTCACTGTCTCTTGGGCCCTGAGATTAGGCCATCAACCACCTGTCTTTAATTGTGAAATTCCATCCAAGGGCACCACCTACCTGCATCAAAGAGTATCCAATTCCATGAGAGATTTGTCTAGAAGTTCAAGCATACATTTTGATATTTCAAAACCACGAAATATTTGTAGACTGTCAAAATTTCTGAAATACACTTCTCCTGCCTGTAAAGCCAGTACAAGATCTCTGAGCAGCCAGAGCCACCTTAGTTGCTCTCTGTATATGTGATCTTACTCATCTGTCACCCACAGCCTTCTAGTACACCTGGCTGGACCTAAAAATGCCTTCTTCTGCTTTTGTTTGGCTCCTGTCAGCCAGCCCTTCTCCACAAAGACCCTAGTTCTGGACTCAAAGGTTAATTATCCTGGATTTAACCTCTCAGGAGTTCAAAACTTGTTTTTGCTTCACTGTACAATTGATTTGTGACACCCAAGATGCCTGCTGGAAGGGCACAAAAGCTCTGCTACAACATCTGGCAGAAACTGCTTACAAAGAAACTCCACAAATTTCTTAGAGCTGCTGGCTTCTATAGAATCTGAATCATTGAGCTTACAAAAAAATGATATTTATGCAGACAGTCAGTCCCTTGGAGCATGCAATAGCCTGCCTGTGCAAATAGTTGGGTCCAGTCACTAAGGACTGCATCCTCCTTTGCTTTTGTACTCTAATGGCCACTGTCTTACTGATCAAGAAAGATGACAAAACTTAAGAGTGAGACCTAACTGTCCAGGTGCCACATGCTGGCCTGGGATGAACTGTTCTAAAAAATGGATCCCCTGACAGATGCAGAGTACAACCTGCTTATGGATGGAAGTAGCTCTGTTAGGAATGAAGTCTCACAGGTTAGATATACTTAGATAAAACTATGCTTAGACAAAACTATTTTTGCTAAAGCTCTCCTGCAGGGATGATCTGCACAGCAAAGTGTTTCCTGATGCTGTTGGCAAATGACACAATCCAGTCTACAGGCTTAAGAACTCTTTGAGGATCCAGTTGACTGAAACTTCAACTGCAGCCACCAGATCTGCCCCTACCACATGTTCTGTAAGCACAAGCCATTGTACTGGCACCTGTACCCCTGCAGCCAGCTCATGCTTCAGCAACTATGTCACCAGCCCCAACATCTTATTACCTATCCATACTCAGGAGACAATAAAATGTAGGATTCTGCTGCAAAAAAAGGTCATCCCTATATACGGCCTATTCTTTTCTTTTCTATTTTAGTTTTGGTACTAGAGATCAAACTCAACCTTGTGCTTGCCAGGCAGGCACTTAAGCCACTGAACTATCTCCCTTATATGGCCTACTTTTAATCATTGGCAGACACAATGAGAAATTTATAGCAGAGGTAACTCAAAACCTAGATTAAATTTTTAAAAAAACTACCTACAGCATACAGGCCACAAAGCTCTAAAAAAGTTTAAAAGACAGCTTGTGATCAGTTAAAAGACCAGTTACATTTGTAGACATTCCTGCACACACATAAAACCCAGGTACATATTAAATATCTGTACAAGTTTCAGAGTTCCAGCCTTAGATCCATTGAAAAATTCACCTAGACTGCTCCCCTAGGCTCACTTTCAACAGACAATGCATTCAGAACCCTTCTCTAGTCACTCTGAATGCTGTCCAGTCCATGCATGGCTCAAGCCTGAGGACATCAGTCAGAGGATTGCTCCACACCTATTCCCCTTGATTTTTGTGTCTTTTCAGGCAGCTTGCCCCAATCCTTGCAAATCAGCACCCCTGAGAGCTGTGGTTTTTGCCTTAAACTTTATAAATAGTTGTCCCATGATAATAAAACAATCAAACATGTGATCAAAGATGTGCTGAGCTTCCAAGACATTTGGACACTGTCCTTGATCAGACTAACTCTCTCACTACTTTGCAAGAGTAATGTTTCAGAAAAGACAGGCCTAAATTATGACCTGTCCTAAAGAGTAACTTAGGAAAAAACTTTGCAGTAAAATAATCTTGGGAACCTTGTCTAGGACCACGAACAACACTAACGTTACTACTTCTAGGTGCGCCTTGTCTCAAAAGATCATATGTAATGTGCTCAGCACAGATGTGTTGGGGAAACTAAAAGAGGGAGGAAATGTAACAAAAAATCCCCCCAGTCAGTATGCTTAAGTTTTTTTGTGGTCCAGGTAATAGTTCCTGTTCCAGTTGTGATTGCTTCTGTGTATTATAAACAGCTGGTCAGTATGATGCACATTGTACAGACCAGTGTTCAATTGACAAGCCATTTTGCCTCTATATTTCTTGCTTGCTTGTCTCATAAAGCCCTAAATCTGCAAAGATCAGGGCATGATATTTGGGGAATAATCCAAATCAGTGTCCATCCATATAAAATAAATCTGCCTCCAAATCTTGACTGTCATTTTAGTATTTCTGCTTGCCAAAGCAATGACACAAATATTAACTTTTGTAATGTGATCCCCAAATTCCCATAATCTTTCTTCATTTCCTCTCGTTCATTTTTGCTCTACTCTGTGTATTTTCAGATAGCATGTTTTCGAGGTCAGTAATTATTTATTCTTTTTGATATACCATACTATTGATGCCTTCTATTGTATTTTTAACTGCACAGAGTATACATTTTAACTCAAGGACTTTTGTTTGATTTTTTAAAAAACCTGCCTCCATTTCTTTGTAAATTTTCTGTTTGAGTATTGAAACATTTCTCTGTGTTTTCTTCAAGTCCATTGAATTTCTTTAAGGCACATGTTTAAAATTCTGATATTTATATTTGGTTTTCTTCTGGAGCCTATTTTGAGTGTCAAGTAAGATCATTTCCTGAAATCTCCTATGGTAATTGTCATGCAATATTGTCTGGGCATTGAAAGGTTAGGTATCTATATCAGTCTTTGTAATCTGACTTTCTTCACTTGTTTTTCCATAAATTATTGGCAGTCTGCTTATTTTCTCTGAACTTGTAGTCACTATCACAGTTTCAATACTGGAGGGTCTTGAATGCCATAGTTTGGAGGTATCTGCTGTTGGTATGTTATAAACTCCCATGTCAGCACTAGAGGACAGTCCCAGTTGAGGTTTATCCCAGATCTACAATTAGATATCCTAGAGAATGACCATTGGAAAGTACCTACTAGTAAAAGTAGCTATGTTTTTAATAAACCTTAATTTTTTTCCTCCTCTTTTTAAATTTTTAAAAATTTATTTTAAAATAGCATAATAATAATTGATAAGACATTAATAGTGGTACACATTTAGAAGACTAAGATGAGAGATATTCAACCATGGTTTTTGTGATACACATTGCTGTCCTTGATGTAGTTGCTTAGATTGCAGAAATCAGTATACAGAGTTATTCAAAGTGAAAACTAAAAATTAACATTTTTTCAAAAAACTGTTGGAAATTTTTAATACAAATATTTCAGTCATCCTGTATATGTACGTGCATGATATTTTCCCTTCTTGTTTTTCCTATTTTTTCTCCTTTCCCTCACCTGCATTGTTTAATCTTTATGTTTGGTTTTGTTCCATTTTACTATATCTGTAATACCTTTCAGGTTTTATTTATTATTTCAGGTTGTTACACTAGGGGAGCAATACAATATTTACACATGTGGCTCTGATTTGTTTCACTTATACATATAGCCTCCAATTGCATTCACTTACCTATAAAGACTTCATGTTAGTCTTTCTTTATAGCTTAATAACAAACCATTGTATAAAAATATCACATCCTTTTCATCTATTCCTCAGGTTATGGGTATTTTGGGTTTTTTCCCAAGATTTGGCTATGAAAGCAAGTGCTGCTATAAGCATGGGTGCACATATATGACTATGGTATGATGTTTTCAGTTCTTCTGGGAAAATGCCCAAAAGGTGAATAGGTGGATTGAATGGGATTGCCAGTGGTAGTTTTTTGAGGAGTCTCCACACTTATTTACAACAGTGGTTGTACCAGTTCTACATTCCCACCTGCAGTGGAGAAGGGTCCTTTTTTCCCTACACCATGTCCAAGTTCAGCTTCTCCAGAATTTGTTACTAGTTAATTTCTTTAAGATAGCCATTCTTTCTGGGATGAGATGATATCGCAATGTTGTTTTAATTTGTATTTCACAAATGGCCAGTGGTGTGGAGCATTTTTTTCAGGATTTTATTTGCCACTTACATTTCTCCATCTGAGAAGTGTGTATTCATCTCAGATGCCCATTTTTGGATTGGGTCTTTAAATTTTCAGGGCCAAACATTTTTTAAATTCTTTATATATTCAGATAGGAGATCTTTCACTCAGTGATTATTTTTATTTCCATAATTTTATTGAGAAACAAATATCAATGAGACAGATTCAAACCAAATTGGTAGGACAGTTTCAATAATTAAAACATTGCATACATTCTTCCTAGTGGTTAATTGCTGTACAAGATGTGGACATGATATTCTGTTTACAAACACCATTAGAACAAATCCCTCTATTCATTAAGAGCATGTAAATATATATCTTCCTAAACACTTTGAATACACAGATAAAAAATGGACATTCATTTGTATCCCCTTTTCTTGTTAAGTTCCGTTATTTCAATATTATAGGTGTGCAAACTCAGCAAAATATTCTAAAAGAGTCCAGTAGTCCATAATAGTATTGGTCTTCTGCTTGACTGGCAATGTCAGAAATTGTTGACCTAGGTCCCATACAGCTCAACATAACAGCATGGCTTTACTTATTATACTTCGTTTTTATACTTTTCTGCTGGATGGTTAAGACGAAGGTGAAGCAGGAACTATGCAACAAGAGTTGTAGCTTTTGAGTCTGATAAGGTCAGTGAAATCCCCTCAGAATGTATCCTGAGATCCTGTATCTCAGATTGTAGATCATTTGTGAGTGTCAGTCATGTAGATGAGTCACGGCCATTGCTTGGCCAATGTGCTCTCTGCGAAAGCCTGAGAGAATGTTTTCTCTCCATGTGACTCTCCTGAGGCATATTCTACATGATCAATCACTTTCCTCTTTGGCCCCATAATCTGCTTGATCAGAAAATTTAGGACACTACCGAGTTACATGACATTACAGTACAAGTTCTAATGTGTCCTGAGTCTTAATTGACCTTAGAACGCAAGGGACAAAATGTTGATTTTCCTTGTAGCCCTCCTTTTTCTCTAATTTTGGTCTGCAAACTTAGGTTATTAGCCATCCAGAAGACAAGCTTAATGTTATTATCATACTTCTTAGGCTGTTAATCTTAACCTCACTACTTGTCTGAATATCAAACATCTTAGGCATAACATGGAACAAGTATTTTTCATCAAGTATTGATATGTTGAACTTTAAGTCCCTACAGAATATGATGAAAAAATATTTTAAAATTAGAATATATTTTAAAAATAGGCATAAATAATTATATACTTCTTATGTTTACACATAAGTCCAAAAATCTCACCATATACAATCTTGAAGCAGGACAGTCCCACAATATTCCTTCTCCTGTCTCTTTTTAAAAAAATTTTTCCCATAATTTTATTGAGAAACAAATAGCAATGATACAGTTTCAAATCAAATTGGTAGGACAGTTTCAATAATTAACACATTGCATACATTCTTCCTAGTGCTTAATTGCTATACATGATGCAGACATGATATCCTATTTACAAACACCATTAGAACAAATCCCTCTATTCATTAAGAGCATGTAACTATATATCTACCTAACCACTTTGAATACACAGATACAAAATGGACATACATCTGTATACCCTTTTTTTGTTAAATTCTTTTCTTTGAATATTATAGGTGTGTAAACTCAGCAAAATACTCTAAAAGAGTCCAGTAACCCATAATAATATTGGGTCTTCTGCTTGACTGGCAATGCCAGAAATTGTTGACCTGAGTCACCTACAGCTCAACATAACACCATGGGTTTACTTCTTGAAGCAGGACAGTCCCACAATATTCCTTTTCATGTCTCTTGCTTTCATTCACCACCCCCTTCTTTTTGAATAACCATCTACCCGAGAGACATCATAGCAGCAACTGGCATGTCATGACAAGCAGCCCATATTCAGAAGACCAGAATGACAGGCACTCCAAGCATGAAACTACTAATACAGATTACCATCTGCAGTGCAGTTGCTTAGTTCACAGGCATCAGTATATACAGTTAGTCAGTGTGAGAATCTTTCCAATTAACTGCTAGATTAAAAAATCTTCTGGAGATTCTCAGGATCATTGCCTTGCCCATCTTCTACATATAACTGTATTTCTTGACATTGTCATATTTCCTAGCTCTTCTCCTTTCCCTCTCTTGATTAGTCAGTCCTCGAGATCCTGATTTCCTTTTACTTGTATTATACTTTTCTATTTGTATTTCTTCTTTTGAGTTCTTATACTAGGGAAACTATATGATATTTACACTTGTGTGTCTGGTTTATTTCACTTATGAGTATATGTTCAAGTGGCATCCACTTCAATATAAAGGCTTGCAGTTTATCATTCTTAATAGCTGAATAATGCTCCATTGTGTAAAAATACCACATCTTTTGCAACCATTCCTCAGGTGATGGGCATCTTGTTTGTTTCCAAGATTTGGCTATCATAAATTGTGCTGCTATAAACATAAGCACACATATATCCCTATGATATGATGCTTTCAGATATTCCGGGAAAATTCCCTGTAGAGGAATAGCTGGTTTAAGTGGGATTTTCAGTCCAACTTTTCTAAGGAGTCTTCACTTTGATTTCCATAATGGTTGCCCCAGTCTACATTCCCACCAGCAGTGGAAAAGGGTTTTTTTTCCCCACAGCCTATCCAACATTTGTTGTTGGGTGATTTCTTTATGATAGCCATTCTTTCTGGGGTGAGATGATATCTCAATGTTGTTTTATTTTGCATGTCTTGAATGGCTATTGATGTGGAGCTTTTTTTCATATATTTATTCTCTTTTTTAATTTCATCCTCTGAGAAGCATGTGTTCATCTCAGATACTCATTTCAGGATTGGGTCTTTAAATTTTGGGGCCCTAGTGTTTTTTAGTTCTTTATAAATTCTAGAGAGCAGGCCCTTGTCTGAGTAGTTATTTGTCATGATTTTTTCCATATTTGTGGATTGCCTTTTCACTTTGTTGGTAATTTCTCTTAACGTGAAAAAACTTCGACTGAGTGATTATTGGTGAAGAATTTTTTCAAATTTGTGAGTTGTATTTTCACTCTGTTGGCGATTTCTTTTGACATGCAGAAACTTTTCAATGAGAAGAGTTCCCAGTTGTAGATTCTTCAAAGTATTTCCTATGCAGTGTGATTTTGTTCATGAATTGTCTGCCTAGTCCTATATCTTGAAGATTTTTCCATACTTCGCTTCCAGGAGATTTACTGTTTTTGTTTTTATGTTTAGATCCTTAATCCATTTTTTTTAACTGGATCTGGGGATTAACCTCTGGCCGTTGCACTTGCCAGGGAAGTGCGTATTCCACTGAGCCATCTCCCTGGGTCCCTTAATCCATTTTGACTTTAGTTTAATGCATGTCAATAGACCCAGGCCTGGTTTTAGTTTTTGGCATGTGGAGAGTTATTTTTTCCAGCACCATGTGTTAAAAATGACGCTCTTTTTCCAGTGAACCTGTTTTGCCACTTTGCCATAGAAAAGATGACTGAGTGTATTTTTACTTCTGTTTGAATCTTAATCTTCTAATCTGTTCCATTGACCCTTGGATGTGGTGGGGTTTCCTTGTTTGTTTCTTTGTTTTTGCCATTATAGTGCTGATTTTATCACACTAGTTTTGTAGTATAATTTCATGTCAAGTCAGTGATTGTAATACCTCTTGTCCTGCATTTGTTGCCTAGTATTGCCTTTGCTATTCTAGGTCTTTTCTGGTTCCAAATAACATTTGGGAATCTTTCCTCCAGATCTGAGAGGTACATTAATGGTATTGTGATAGGGATTGCATTAAATCAGTATAACAATTTTGGGAGTATCCCATTTTCACAATGTTAGCTGTTCTTATCCAGGATCAATGAATATCTTTCCAATTTCTGAAATCCTCTTTGATCTTTCTTTTTCAGAGTACTGTAATTTTCATTGTATAGATCTTTTACTTCCTTAGTTAGTTTAATTCCTAGGTATTTCTTTTTTGTATGCTATTGTGAAGAGGATTGCTTCTCTAATTTCTCTCTCAATGTGTTTGTTTTCTGTGCAGAGTAATGCTATTAACTTTTGGGTGTTGATTTTATAACATGCTATGCTACTGAATTTGTGTATTAATTCTAGGAACTTTTTGGTGCAGTGTTTTGGGTCTTCCAAGTACAATATAATGTCCTCTGCAAATAATGATATTTTGACTTCTTCTTTACCTATTCTTATTCCTTTTATTTCTGTCTTGTCTAGTGGCTCTAGCTAATGTCTCCAGAACTAT
>NW_004525090.1:96279-108924 GCF_000260255.1 Octodon degus
TTTTGCTGAGTTTACACACCTATAATATTCAAATAACGGAATTTAACAAAAAAAGGGTATACATATGAATATCCATTTTTTATATGTGTATTCAGGGTGGTTAGGATAGATATGTAGTTACATTCTGTTAATTAGTAGAATGATTTGTTCTAATGGTGTTTGTAAATAGGATGTGGAGTCCGCATCTTGTACAGCAATTAACAACTAAGAAGAATGTATGCAGTGTGTTAATTACTGAAACTATCCTACCGATTTGATTTGAAACTGTCTCATTGCTATTTGTTTATCAATAAAATTATGGCAAAGAAAATAAAAAATTACAAAGAAAAAAATAAAAATATAAATTAAATTCTACACTTATTGTGAAAACCTACTATCAATAAACTTAAATTCCTAAACCAAAAAAAAACACCCAAATACTATGTGAGTACTCTGAATTGATCACAGATCTGTACATATGACCTTTTATGTGGGTTCATCTAATATAATTTTATTTTACATAGTCCTGCATAACTACCATTTTAAGATCCCTTTATTCTTTATCCAGGTACATACAGCAACTTCTCTTGCCTTTTGGATTATGGTCTTTGTTATTTTCTATATGCTACATCTAGAGGTATTAGAATTTCTCAAGTTTGTATAACTGGAAAATATTTTACTTTTAATTTTCAAAGGTATGTTTGCTAAGTATCAAATTCAATGAGGACAGTTCTTTATTGTTTCCAGTCATTTGAATAAATAAGTGTAGATTCTTACCCCCTTGCTCTTCTTTTTCTCTAATGTGGAATAAGATGCTATTTAATTTTGTTCTACCATAGCTAATATTTTTCTATGTATATGCTTTAATGATTTTTTTCTGTACAATTGTTTTTGGACTTTTTCATTTTTATGTGTCTTGGTATGATTTTATTCATATTTCTTGTACAAAAGTTTCATTTTTCTTGGCAATGTGGCGCTATAATTTTAATGTAAATTCAGAAATTTTAAATCTTTAAATTTTTACTGCTTAACCCATTCTACTTTGAGAATTCTAATTATATGAATATAAATTTCTTGATTTTGGCACAGATTGAATTTTTATATGGCTGATCTGTAAACTCTTCTTTATGTTAATTTTAGACAATTTTTATTCTTATATTCATTTAAGTTTGTAAATAATTTTTTACAATGTGCATTCTATTATTAATCTCATGTTATGTATTCATTTCAGAAATATTTCTCTAAAATTCGCTCTGTGTATATTTTATATCTTTCATATGTCAATATTTGTCTACAATTTTTAAATTGCTATATAATTATCTTTGATTTTCAATAAGATTAATAATGAGTTAAAGGAAGAAACAAGGCAGAAATGATTGCTGGGAAGCAGAACAAAAATAGAAGCAAGGTGAGAAAGCTGAAGTGAATAGTGGAAATAGGGTCATGTTACCTATGGCTTATTTTTATGATCCCAGAGTTACATAGTAAGTGTTGAAGATCTGGCATAGATGTATTTGTTCAGTTGTATGACACTTGTTCAATTTTTCCACAACCCTATTAATGCAAATATATCTGGTTTTCTTATAGCCCAAATTTTTAAATGGGATATAATGAAATATATAAAGGACATGCATGGCTTTTGTCAATGACATTAGAAAACTCTAGATTGAAAATGTCATCCAACTTCCTAGTTCCTATCATTTTCCTATGTTGGATGGAAAATTTTGAGAGCTACTTTCAAATTATGTATACATTCCTTTCTTTAGGGCAACAAATTATTTGAGTCCATTAATCATGGTGCACAGTAGTCCTTTATTTTGCTTTTTCTCTTTGGCTCCTAAGTTGTGATTGGTTGTTTTGTTATCATTGAGGAAGGGAGAAAATTTTAGTATTAGCAGACAGGAATGACGTAGTTCTTTCTAACTCTGCATTTTATGATTTATGGCTCTCACTATGTCTTCTCTCTATCTTTATCACTCAAGCTTGAAAAATTCTTTTTAGCACATTTAATTATGTCAGTTGTCCATTCTATTGTTCAATCCACTGTTAACCATCAATGCATTTTGAAATTCTGTTATGTGTCTTATTAGTTTTAGATACTGTAGGGGAAATGATGGAGTAAAACATCACTTCAGCCTGCATAAAGCCTAAGATCTTATTAGAGATTATTTGAAGATTGAAACATTTATATAAATGTTGTAAATCTTTATATAAGTATCAAGTGTGCAGATGGTAAGCCTTCTAAGTCAGTGATTTCATATATTAGTGTGCTTTGGAATAATCCAAAATCTCTGTTAAACATATAAACTCCTAAACTTCAAAGAGCCTGATTCTTCAATTTGTCAGAAGTTACTAGGATTATACAAGCTTTCTAAGGGAATCTGCTGCTTGAGGGTCCCTAAACTGTATTTTAGAAAGTAGTAGGCTGAAAATATCTGTGAAGATGTGGAGACACATGGACTGAGGTTAACTATGGAAGGTTTGATTGGAGCCTGGAAAAGTTGAAAGAATTTGGAGAAGAAATGGTGGGAAGAGGTGACCAGAGATAACCATGGAAACAGGGTGTGGTACAGAAGCTGAGTGTTCACCAAATCTGTTTTATTTTATGCCAACACACAGCTGACATGTCCTAGATTCCACAAGTAAAGCATTGCCATTTGGGTTCTGGCCAGTCAGATATATTTAGATCTAGCTCATAAATTCTTTCATGTGATCTCTCACTCTTTCTGCCCATCTGTTTGCTGGCTACATGGTGATGCCTCAAGTTACCTTGGAATCAGCATGGCGATGTGACATAACACCTACCAGTGTTGTTGCCTGAGTGAGTGTGATTGCCCTCACATATAGGAACATCCATTTGGGGCTTTCACCTGAGTACAATTTCTATTGTCTTAAGATGTGGAAATTTCAGGGCTTTGTGCCAGAGATTTTAGTATACTTTTAGCATTGAGAGGATCAGGTTGATTGAAATAGAATTTCTGATATAATCTATCATTGTTCCTCTTTGAGTTTTTTTCAAGCTTACCACAATCCAAAATGAATGGACATGTGTCAGATTTATATACAGGCATCCACAAAAATTATCTCATGAATAATATCAACATTTTCAAGACTTTTTGGGTATATTTTTGTTTGATCTTTAATGATCAATGCTTCCAGTTGGACATTCCTTTACCCATAAATCCCTTTGCCAAAAATGAAGGCTCTTAAAACAAAAGTTTCACTCTAAGGGAAGAGTTCAGTTTCTTTGGGCCTTTTTAAGCTTCTTGGATCATTAAAACATAGCTGAAAGCACATTAACATGCATTGAGACATTAACTCCTGCCCACCTCCTGCCTTTGCCTCTCTCCACACCTGCCTCAGAGCTCCTGGGAAAGTGGTTGGTTGGTTGCAATTAAGTTCAAGCACCTCCTTTCACATTTGGTAAGAAACAACCTCTGGATAATGATGCTCTTGCTCCTACTCCATAGAAAGAAGCAAAGAGTACTGAAAAGACATTAGCAACTGACTTAAAAGCTTGTGAAAGTTTAACCACTTGAATTGTTAATTACTTAATCATTAATTTTGTTGGCAATTAGTGTCTAGCAGATATTTTTCACAAAACTTGTCATGTCAATCTTTACTAATCATTTTTAGTATAAAAGAGTAACCACTTTCAATGCGACAGTTGTCACCTGGCCTTGTATACTTCACAGTTCATTTGTCCGGCAGTATCCTCTGAAATCTACTTTTTAGGGATGGATCCAGGGGAAGCCTACTGACTGATAAGGTGCAGAAGATTTGTAATCTGGACCTGTCTCACTATTGGGCATCATCATAAGTGTACTCTGTTGTACATTATCTTACCTCTGAGATTTCCCCCAATGAGATATCTCTCCCTATCCTAACAAGATGTCTAAGATTTCCGTTATAGGATTAACTATTTGAGGACCATGACATTATCTTAAGTAAGATTTCAGTAAGGATGAAATAAATGACAAGGGACAGAGTAATACATTAACTATTTTTTTTCTTTTTTATCTATTTTGTATAGGGTCTCACTATGCAATTCAGACTCCTAGTGATCCTCCTGTTTTCAGCCTCCCCAGCACTGGGATTACAGTTGTGCACCACAATGCCCAGTCTCTGTGGCTGGCTCAGTGTGCATGGGGGCAGGGCTGGCATGACATGTAGTACTGGTGATTGAACCCCAGTACCTATGCCGGCCTAGGCAGGCACTTAGTCCATTGTGATATCATGCCAGCCCTTACTTTTTTTCTTTAAAAAGTCTTTTAATTGAAAAATAGAATGTAAACAAACTATAATGTATTGTTTCATGGTGAACAACTTTCTAACCACTATCCTGTAAAAAGAAGTAAAACTTTGCCAGCTATATTCTCTATATACACACCCTAATCTCAAACTTCCTTCCCTTACAATTTTTTGTTTTACTTGATACTTTTATTTTCATTTATTTACTTGTTTGTTTATTTTTGGTACTAGGGATTGAGTGCAGGACTTTGTATAAAAGTGCATCCCCTGGCAAACACCATAAAGTCTTTGCTGTTATTTTTCTTCTGTCTAGAGTTCTTCCTGTTAATTCATGGCTACCAGTGTCAGAAAGTATTGGAAACTCATGTTAATGCCTACTAAGCCTGAATAATTAGTTGTGTTTCATTTTTCAGTTGTCAAAACTGATATCTACATGTGGATATGTATATAACACTACTATTACCACTAATAATACTAATTTTATTAAGTAAAAATAGAATGTGACTACATCAAGGGGATGCCAATATAAAACTGTTTACCATACATAAATAGTAACTATGATCCTTTGGAGACTTTTATGCTTAATAGACACAGTTCACTATTTAGAGACAAGTAGAGACACTTGAAAGGTTTGTCTCTTTTCTAGAAACAAGCAGAAGCAATCAGAATCTATAGAGACTTGTCCTTTGTCTTCTCTTTACTATTCATTTTTTTCTTCTATTATCATTTTCAAGTACTTTATTGACTCTTTGCCTTTGGCTTCAGTCAAGCAATGAAATCTTGCACCTGGATTAGCAAAAGAAATATACCCGCAGTTTATCCTGCACATTATTTTTCAGGGTAAAAAAGTTCTTATCTGTCAGGGAAATATAAGCAATGTGCTCCTGAGTGAGTGCTTACTACTTGCTTGTCAGAGAAAGGTTATAGAAATTTTCCTTTGGGGAGAATGCTATCAAGACTTTCCTTCTGCTTAGTAAATTTCTTGCAGATGTGTCTTTCTGGGTACTGCAGCTGCAGTTCCCTTTGGAAGTTCACCTGGCATAAATGCCCCATGGAGGCCCATTCCCATCATTGTAAAATATTGCAAATAATTTCCCATAAAATGCATATGGAATTCTTTCCTATTATATGAGTGTATGTTCTTGAAGCAGTATGAAGCTTTGAAATTTCACTTGGATAATCCTGGTTGGGACTGCTTTCATAATATTGCAATTGAGGATAGGGTCAGTATTCTAATTAGACTCTAAGATTGTTATGAGAAGCTTTGAATGGAGTTGCCACATTTTGAAGAACATAATTTCACCTGAAATATGTCTAGAGTTTAGTATTATTAGCTTGCTTGTGAGTCACTTGAGATTCAAGATACATATAGTATGTACTGTTATCCAGTGTCATATAGGGTGATTTTCTAGCTGGGTAGCTGAGTTTGTGTCTGCCTACCTTTGCTTAAAAGAGCTTTTGCATGAATCCGCCTAGTGAGCATCAGCTCAGCATTCATTATGGAGTTGTTGGTAAGTCACCAGCATTTCTTCTTTATTTTTTTCAACTTTGTTTACATGTGATGTCATTGTAAGTTTCTAGCCTGTCATATACATTTATCAATATGGCCATAAAAACCAGTGGAGAGTTCACCAGTGAACAAACACTCTTAGCTGTAGTTACTAGATTGTGACCTCAGTTGATCTGAACCAAGGACCACAACTAACCTCTCCAATATATAGATAGAATACATAGTAACTTGATAGAATTGAAAATATTAGAGCCTTAGAACCCCATAGCCATAATAAATAAATAGATTTTGTTGAGTTTTTACTATGTGCCAAGCATTTGTCTAAGTAAGTAGGCATTACTTATGTAATCTTCATCAGAGAGCATTGAGATGACTATAATTTCCCTCATTTTATAGAAGAAAATGGCCAAGTGTAAAGAAGGGTGTTTGCATGGCTGGTAAAATAATAGTGCTATGATTTTAACACCTTGGGAATTTGATTTGGGTATCAAAGCTCTTAACCACTGCATTAACTGCCTGCCTGCTACTGTCAGTGAGGAAAGTAAGAATAATTTTCTGCTCTAGAATTTTTGACCAATATTTTATTTTACCTGTATGGAAATAGGTTTGTGTTTAGGAGCTCTTTGACCAGTTTAGAAGCAGTGATAGCTTCCACCACTGACATGTTTTGTGAACTTTGCAGTTCACTTTGACTTCACAAACCTATACTTCCATATCTAAGATTGACTAATAACATTTGCCCTGCCCACCTGCCTAAGTTATTGTTAAGAAGACATGAAGTAGATTTTTCTGAAAGTAGTTCTTCATTTAAAACGTGTTTCTGTTGAAATTTCCTTGTCTTATGGTTGAAGAGGCTCAAATATCAAACAATAATGGAGGTAAAACAGTGTGCAAGCTTGAAGTTAAAGGCAAAATTAATACATGTTCAGTCCAGGGAAAGAGGAAGGCAGCTCAACTCTGCATATACCAAGGAGACCTAACAAGGAAGAAAGTAGATGGGCGGGTCAGGGTTAAAGTAACACAAAGGACAGTCAGGTGTGAGAGTGAGCTGGTGGTATTTCTTGTTCATCTTGGTGGCTTCTATTTTCCTGACACAATAAGAGCCTTTGAAAGGAGAAGGAATAGAGGTGGAAATAAGATTGCATCATGAATGAGTGTGAAAAAACACAAGACTTAGAGAGCTGTGGATGCTCTGAGAAGCTCCTGTTCTAAGACAGGGCTCCTCGATGTCATAGCTTTTCTACTCAGAAAACAGTTACAGCATTTGTGCTGTAGAATACACCTAGTCACCCAGAACCTCAGAAAAGCATCATGAATTAAAGAAGTGAAATGCATAAAAAGTGTTTTGTCCTATAGAAAATCACATTATATCTAGTGTTTTGAAATAATTTTTTTATGTAGTTAGTACAGGTTGTACAGAGTCTTACTACACAGATCAGACTCATAGTGATCCTCCCGTTTTCAGCCTCCCAAGTGCTCGGGTTACATGCACACGCCACCAAGCCCAGTCTCAATCACCATCTCAGTGTGCACAGAGGGTGAGGCCAGCACGGCACACCAGGGATAGAACCCGGTTCCTGAGCCTGTCTAAGCAAGTGCTTTAGTCCTCTTAGCTATCTGACCAACCCTGAAATACTGTTATTTAAATTTTAGTTTATGCCAGAACCTGCTACTGACCAGGACCCAGGCTCCCTCTGTGTGTTGGACCACCCAGCTCTTGGAACCTCCTCCATCAGATAGGCCTGGTGTGGAACCCTACAGGAGAACTCCCTGCAGAGAGGCTAGGGGACAGACCCAATCAGCTAATTTAGGAGGAGTACATCATGCCAGAAGGGGACAATGGGTTTACTTCCACAGGATGCAGCAGGAAAAAGCAGAGCAGAGCAGCCAGACCCAAGCCAGGCCCACCTGAATGAACTCAAACGTAGAAGATCTGGGCCCATAAGCTGAGATACTTTGCTAGACCCAGATCTATGAGAGCATCCTCTCTCTCTCTTGATTGTGAGGGGGCAGCAGGTAACCAGTGTGAACTAGTCTGCCCCGAAGACTCCAGGAACATCAAGGGGAGGTGATCAGACAGAACTTAGGGGAACTAATTTAAATACGTATTCCCAATTTAACATCTGCTTAACTACACAATCATAGTGTTTGCTCTTATGGTCTAAAAATCAAACCCATTAGTTGCAAAAGTTTGTCAGCTGGGGCCAGGGAGATGGCTCAGTAGAATAAGCACTTCCCTGGCAAGCGTAAGGGCCTGAATTCAATCTCCGGTTCCGCAAAAACAAAACAACACAAAACAAAAAAAAGTTTGTCAACTGCTAAATCTCAATACCTATTATTAGAGTTGCTAATTGTAGTTCTGTAAATACACAGTTCTAACTGCCTTAACCACATAATCTCCCTTGGGTAAGAATATCGGTAAGCATTAAGGTAATAACTGCACTAAAGATTTACACCAAAGATCAGAGGAAAGTGATATACAAAATGACAAAGAGAAGGAGCAGAATGCATTCTCAGGCCAGAAACCCACCCAGAACAAATACAGGAGACACTAGCACAAAAGAAATTGGAAAACACACACCTGAAATCTCTGAAATAATACTGTCTGAAGTAAAGAAACAACTGCAGAAAAGTATAGAGGAAATCAGATCAGAATAATCTCTGAAGTAAAAAAAGAATAACTGAGGCTGAGGAAGTGGCTCAGTAGAATAAGCGCTTCCCTGGCAAGCACAAGGACCTGAGTTCAATCCTCGGTTCCACCAAAAAAAACAAAAGAATAACTATAATGAATGAATTAGTAAGTGATTCTACAGAAGACACTGATAAAAAAAAATAGAGGAGAATAGAAAAATGATGGAATCCTTGAATGAGAAATATAAGAAAGAAATACAATGTATGAAGCAGATTCAAAGAGATACACAGGAAATTAAAACCTCAATCACAAACTGGTAAAACCATTTGAATGAAAATGAAGATAGACTTTCAGACCTTGAAGACACCATTGCAGCTAGTGAAAAGCTAGGAAACGATCTCTTAAAAACAACTAGGATGAGCCTTTTTACAAAGATGGCACCGAAAACGAAGAAGGAAGCCCGTGTCCCACCCAAAGCTAAAGCCAAAGCAAAAGCTTTGAAGGCCAAGAAAACCTCGCTGAAAGGCATCCACAGCCACAAAATGAAGAAGATATGAATATTGCACATCTTCCCCCATCCGAAGACACTGGGGCTACGGAGGCAACCCAAATACCCTCGTAAAAACACCACCCGAGAAACAAGCCATGAAAATTAACAAGGAAAACAATGAATCGTGTTCATTGTTGATGTCAAAGCCAATATGCAGCAAATCAAACAAGCTGTGAAGAAGGTCTTTGAATGACACTGATGTTGCCAAGGTCAATACACTAATGAGGCCTGATAGAAGAAGGCATATGTTTGAATGGATCCCAATTGTGATTGCATAGGATGTTGCCAACAAAATTGGGATCATCTAAACTGAGTTCAGCTGGCTAATTTTAAATATATACCCAGTATATATATTTTTTTCCCAGTATATGAAAAAAACAAAGAAGATACAGGAAAAAATAATTCAACATCTGTGAGACGATGCAGAGATGAACAATGTAAGACTAATAGGCATCAATGAGAAAGGAGTCAATATAAATGATACAAAAAGAATATAGGAAGAAGTAAGAGCAAAAAAATTTCAGAAATATGGGGAAACAATCTGTTATTCAGTTAACTGTAGCATATAGAACTCCAAATAACATCAACCCAATTAAAACCACATCTAGATATATAATGATCAAGATCCCAGAAATTAAGCACCAAGTGGGAGAGTTTCCCGCTACCCTGCACCAGCGGGACCTACTGGTCGCAGTGCAGGCACAGCATGGGTGAGACCCTCTTCCACTCCCTTGGGATGGCCTCATCACTCTGCAGCACCTCCCCCACGCCATCCACCGAGTAGAAATTTGTGCCACATTCCAGAAACCCGCAGAACTAGTCCTAGGCCAGACCCATAGAATGTGTGGGAGAGCTTCTGGTTACCCTGTGCCAGCTGGACCTAATGGTCACAGCCCAGGTGCAGAGTAGGTGAGACCCTCTTCCACCACTTTGGGACACTCCCCACCACTCCGCAGCACCTTCCCCACACCGCCTGCCCAGTAGGAATTTCTTTTTTTATGATAAATATTTTATTTAAGTATCTTATTTAAATAAACATTAATCATGAGGTTATATTTCACCAGTGATAACATCTGTTTAAAGTATGATGAAAGAAAGGATGATATAAATTATTTTTTTACCTACATGTAAGTTTTAACAAATAGCTGGAATAATAATAGGTTACCATTATTAAATATGTAGTGAAAACTCTAGAAATTATTTTTTCTGTTGTTGGTGATACAAGGTCTTGCTATGCAGTTCATACTCATAGTAATCCTCCTGTCTCGGCCTCCAAGGTGCTGGGATTACAGGTATGCACCATCATGCCTGGTTTTGGGGCCGGCATGGCATGTGGTACTGGGGATTGAACCTGGGGCCTGTGCTTGACAGGCAGAGGCTTAGACCACCAAGTTGTCTCCCTATAGCCCTTGAATTTTTAATGACTTATTATTCATTGATCGCTTAGTAACATACAGTAAAGAGTTATCTCCATATTTGTTTAAATTTTCTCATGATATAATTTAATTGTGGGATTACTGAAACATTAAAATGACTGGACAGTAACCTCAGTTTCTTCATGACTGATTGATTAATTTTATTTTAGTGCAGGGTCTATCTCTAGGGTTTTACTACACAGATTTGACTTGTAGTGATTCACCTGTTTTCAGCTTCCCAAGTGCTGGGATTACAGGTAGGCACCACGAGGCCCAGTCTCAATTGCCTGTCTCAGCATGCCCCGGGGGCGCGGCTGGTGCAGCAAGATGGAACCTCTGACCTCTGTCTGCCTAATCCCCTTAGCTACCTACCTATTAATGGTGCTTTAATCCCCTTAGCTACCTGGCTGGCCCTTTCTCTGTGATCTAAAGTATTCATCTATACATAAAAATCTGTGGAAAAGCCCAGAATCAAAAGTCATTCAAAGGAGTTGGGACAGAGTTTATCAGCCCAGTACATGCCTGGGAAGTGCAAGGTCCTGCGTTTGAGTTCCAGTACAAAAAAAAGGTCATTCAGAATCCTATAAATTAGAATATTTTACTAATATATTTTATAACATGTATATGTATATTAGATTTTAAACTTTAATATTTGATAGATAAAATCAGTGAACAGTGGTTAAATATGTACTTTAAACAACATTGTCAATTCAGATTACTTATGTAGAGTTCCATTTTTCAAATGAATATAAAACTAAATGACTAGATGATCCTGACTTGAGCTGATTTGTCTGCATGGTGTTGATCCAATGTAGACATCCTTTGTGTCCAGAAAGGAAGAAGTGCAATAGCCGATGAGAGAACCAGAGATTTGCGTCTTGGGCACGTAGAGCTCGAACCAAATGTGTCAGCAGTCGCTAACCAAGTGTGGGGAGGAGGCCATTATGTGTTATATTGAGAATGGCTAGTCATTGGCTTATAGTCTAATTATGGACCCTTCTTGGGATTGTAGAGAAATGTGTTACTGATGGTTCGGTATTCCCCCCAGTAGGAATTTCTGCTGCTTCAAGGAACCCCCAGATCCAGTCCTAGCCCAAGCCCGGTGAGTGTGTGGGAGAGTTTCTGGCTACCCTGCGCCAGTGGGACATACTGGTCGCAGCCAAGGTGCAGCGTGGGTGAGAACCTCTTCCACGACATTGGGAAGCCCCCTACCACTCAGCAGCACCACCCCTGCGATGCCTGCAGAGTAGGAATTTCTGCCAAGTTTGGGAACACCCAGATACAGTCCTAGCCCAGGCCCAGTGAGTGTGTGGGAGAGCTGCCTCTCCCCCCTACTCCAGCTTGTCACCTCCAGACTCAGATCAGACCTGGCATACAGGCCTGGGTGAAACCCTGCACCTGCAATCCCTGCAGAGAGTGTATGGTCAGAAAAACCCAGCTAGTCCAGGAGCAGAACATCTTGCCACAGGGGAACAAGAGGTTCACCCCCAAGGGCAACAACAGGAAAGAGCTGAGCAAAGCAGCCAGACCCAAGCAAGGCACAGATAGATAAATCCAAACTTTGTAGAGCTGCACCTGAACTTCAGTAGGTGCTAAGGTTATAACTACAACAAAGATCTACAACAAAGGTCAGAAGACAGTGTTACACAAAATGATGAGAAGGAACAAAATGCAATCTCAGACCCCAAGACCACCCATAACAAGTGGAGAGGACAATAACACAGAAAAAATGGGAATCACATAGATGAAAGCAATGAATCAACAGCTTCTGAAATAAAGAAAGAGCTGCAGAAAGGTATAGAGGAACTCAGATTGGAAATTTAAAAAATCCCTGAATTCATAACGTCTGCAGTAAAGAATCAAATGCAGAAACATATGGAGGAAACACAATGCCCACCTACAAAAAGTGCAGAGGACACTAGCTAGGCTCAAATGTATCAATTAATAGCATCAATAGTAAATAAGCAACAGCAGAAAGTCATAGAGGATCTTGGAGTGGAATTCTTTTCTACTAGCTCAGCTCAAATGTACGAATTCATAGCGTCGATATAAAGGAAGCAACAGCAGAAAGTTATAGAGGAACTCAGAGCGGAATTCTTTTCTAAAATAAAAAAAAAGAATTATCAGAACTCATAGCATCTGAAGTAAAGAAGCAAGTACAGAAATATAGGGAGAAAACCAAATCTAAAAAAAACACTGCAGCAAAAGAATTTGTAACTGCTTCGAAAGAAGACATTGATAAAAAAAAAAAAGGAGATTAGAAAAATGACGAATCCCTTGAATGAGCAATACAGGAAAGAAATAGATC
>NW_004525090.1:109024-113481 GCF_000260255.1 Octodon degus
GCAAATAATGATATTTTGACTTCTTCTTTACCTATTCTTATTCCTTTTATTTCTGTCTTGTCTAGTGGCTCTAGCTAATGTCTCCAGAACTATATTGAATAGGAGGGGTGATAGAGGATATCCATGTCTTGTACATGATCTGAGAGTAAAATATTTCAGTTTTTCCCATTTAGAAAATGGCTGTTGGACTGTAATAAATGGCTTTTATGAGAATGAGGATGAGGCCATCTATTCAAATTTTGTTTAAGGCTTTGATCATGAATGAGTGTTGGACTTTGTTAAAAGCCTTTTCTGCATCAATTGAGATGGTCATGTTATTTTGGGTTTTGGCTCTACTGATATACTGTATGAAGTTTAGAGATTTGCATATGTTGATACATCCTTGCATCCCTAGGATGAATCCTACCTGGTCATGGCATATAATCCTCTTGATGATTTGCTGTATCCCATTTGCTAGGGTTTTATTGAGGATTTTTGCATCTATGTTCATGAGGGAAATTGGCCTATAGATCTCTTTTTTGGTTGAAATCTTTCTCTGCTTTTGGTATTAGTATAATACTTGCCTCCAGGAAAGCTTTTGGGAGTATTGATTCCTTTTAAATTTCAATGAAGAGTTGGGGTAGTATTGGGATTAAATCTTCTCTGAGTTTCTTGTAGAGTTCAGCTGTAAATCCATTAGGACTTGAGCTTTTTTGGTAATTTTTTATTACATATTCAGTTCCAATGGTTTGATATTGGGTTATTGAGAATTTTTATATCTTCCTGATTCACTTTTGGTAATTTGTACCTATCTAGGAATTTGTCCATTTCTTTTGTGTCTTCCATTCTGGGAGAGTAAAGGTTCTTAAAGTAGCTATTGACAATCTTCTGAATTTCTACTGGGTCTGTGGTAGTTACACCCTTTTCATTCCTTATTGCTTGTATTTCAATTTTTTCTTTCCTCTTTTTGATGAGGGTAGCAAGGGGCTTATCAAGTTTATTTAATCTTTCAACGAATCAGCTTTTTCATTCATTAATTCGTTATATTGTTTTCTTTGTCTCAATTGCATTAAATACTGTTCTGATTTTTATGATTTCCTCCCGTCTTTGGTTGGGTTTCTCTTCCTTTTCTAGATGTTGGAGGTGCAGCATTAGGATATTTATTTGTTCTCCTTCTGGTTTCCTAATGTGTGTGTTCACCACTATCAATTTACCTCTAAGAATTGCTTTTATTGCTACAATTTTTGTTACATAGGTCCTGCTTTATCTTGATCTAAGCCATCCAGCAGAAAAGTATGAAAACGGAATATAAGAAGTAAAGCCATGTTGTTATGTTGAGCTGTAGGGGACTCAGGTCAACAACTTCTGACATTGCCAGTCATGCAGAAGACCCTATACTATTATGGTCTACTGGACTATTTTGGAATATTTTGCTGAGTTCACACACCTGTAAAATTTAAATGATGGTACTAAACAAAAAAGGCTATACAGATGGATGCCTATTTTGTATCTGTGTATTCAAAATGGTTAGGATAGATATATAGCTACTTTCTCTTATTTCAATGAATAGAGGGATTTGCTCTAATAGTGTTTGCAAATAGGATGTCATGTCTGCATCTTGTACCGCAAATAACAACTAGGAAGACAGCATACAATGTGTTAATTATTGAAACTGTTGTACTAATTTGATTTGAAACTGTCTCATTGCTACTTGTTTCTCAATATAATTATGGGAAAAATAATTGCTTTTATTGCATTCCACAAATTGCTGTAAATTGTGCTTGAATTTTCATTGTATTATATATATTATTTAATTTCTTCTGTAACCCATTGGTTGCTGAGGAGAGTGTTATTTAATTTTCTTATGTTTTTGGGTTTTGTAATTAATTTCATGGAGATTTCTGATTAACTTTTATCATTAATTTTCAGTTTCATTGTACTGTGGTCAGTTAATATGTGTGAGATACTTTTTGTTTTATTGCATATATTTAAACATGACCTATGTGCTAGTATGTTTTCTGTTTTAGAAAATGTTCATGTGCAGCTGAAAAGAATGTGCATTCAGGTGTTGTTAGGTGGAACAGTGTGTATATGTCTACTACAACTTAAAATACTTTTAAAGCTGGGAATCTCCTAATATTTTTTATTCACTAAGTGATATGAATGTAGAATGGTGAAATCACATTTGTATGATAACATGGGATCGGGGATATTTGAAAAATGTAAACCTTACATGGAGAATTTTATAAATGAACTTTTCTATTTGCTTATACAGTAATGGGAAATTAACAAATACCTTTGTTCTATTTTTACTTATTTATCAAATTTTAGAATATGAGGATCCTTAGTCAAAATAGAATACATTTAAATGCTTTCTACAGGTCTGTATTTTTAGCCAGTCAGTTTATTTCGCTTAACTTGGATTTTATTTCGCTAAACAGAAGCTAGATTAAAGCACCTGCAAGCAAGCGCAGGGGCTAGGGTTTGATCCCTGGGCCTGCCTTGCCAGCCCCTCCTCTGGGGCTCATTGAGACAGCAGTTGAGACCAGGCGTTGTGGCACATGCCTGTAATCCCAGCTCTTGAGAAGCTGTAAAGAGGTGGATCACTATGAGTCTGATCCAGTAATGAGACCCTGAACATTCTGTAGACTCTTCCCTAAAATGCAAAAAAAAGATGTCTTTAAAGCAGTTTGAAATTCAAGAGCAAGTCCTTAATACTCTTGTTATTTAGATGGTAGAATTCTAAGAACTTTACTTACTAAAGCTAAGGATAATTTCTAAGATGTTGGTCTATTTTTGACATGGAGGGTTTACACCTTCCTATTTATGAACCTTGATGGTATTTCAGTCCTATTATCTTTCTGCCCTCCTTTTCCAGATATTAAAAGTGTAGCCTGTGACAAATTACATCCAATAGTGCTATATATGATTTCTGTAGGCTTGGAAATTGTCTGGTCTTCCAGGTTAAGTTTATTCAAGACAAAACACTCAAAGCTAGCCAGGGAGATGGCTCAATGGGAAAAAAAACACTCAAAGCTTTTTCTGTCTTACCTCACCTGACTGCATCAACTCCACATCGTATTACATTATTTAACTAGTACTTAAAACAATTGCTTTCAAAAGAGCAACATTACTTCTAGTGTGTGGCATCAGCAAGAACTTTATATCAATATCCTTATCCCTGTGCAAAAATTATAAGTGGTCTTTGGTTTTGGGTAACTTGTGTTGCTTGACTATATCATGACTAAATAGACTTCTTGGGACTTTTCAATGTAAAAGCCCTCCAGTTGTGTCAATGATTTGTCATGTAGTCATAATGTGGACTCGGGAGCCAAATAAATCTATGTTCAAATCCAGCTTAACCAATTCCTACCTGTTTGATGCTGGAAAAGTTACCCGATTTCTTTTAGCCTCAGTCTCCTCTTTGTAAAAGTGATATTACCTACCTCATGGATCAGTAAAATTACATAATAGACACTTCTATAATTGTAAATTAACTTAGGGCCTAACATAAAATAAGCACATCTGTAAAATAAGCCATTGTTATTGCACATGGTAATTTTAAAACTCCTGATCCCATTAGAGCCTAACTAGCAGACTAAGAGATTGAAGAGATGATAGCATGTTAAAGATCCAAATATTCTTTATACTCCCTAAAGGTGTTAGCCAAATTCAGTGAAACAATGGCATATTTACTTTAATCATCATTCTATGACTTTATAATGAGAAAGGAATAGTAGGGATCATGTATGGAAACTGCCCATTATTCTGGCATCAAGGAAATTCACTCTTCTTTCTAACAGGCTAAAGTAGGCCCATGGAGGACTTGATAAGATTTCATTTACAAAGTAACAAGAAATAGGAGTCTTATACCTTTGCTGTGAAAAATCCAAATCAAAGAAGACTCTTGTTTTGAGTAAGTAAGTGAGAGTGGAAAGGAAGCAAGAGATGAAAGCAAATGATCAGAAATAAAGCAGGTGTGAGTGGGACTTCCTTGGCCCACTGGACCCTCACTCCAGGCAGCCCTCAGGCCTGTCTGGTATGGAATTTCCTCCATCACAAGCCCTGTGTGGATCTCTGTGGCAGTACTCTCTGGAGAGAAGCTAGAGGCAAGACCCACTCAGCTGACCCAGGACCAGAACATCTAGCCAGAGTAGCACAGCGGGTTCACTTCCAAGGGCTGCACAGGAAGAAGTGGAGTTCAGCAGCAAGACCCAAACCACACCCACCTGGATGAGTTTAAACTTGGTAGATCCAGACCTGGTACTAAGGTAATAACTCTACCAAATCTCTACACCAAAGATCAGAAGACAGTCATATACAAAATGACAAAGAGAAGGAGCAAAATGCATTCTCGGGCCCTGAACCCACCCAGAACAAATGCAGGAGACAATAGCATAGAAAAAAATGGGAAATCAAACACTTGAAATTTCTGAAATAATAGCGTTTGAAAGTAAAGAAACTGCAGAAAGGTAGAG
>NW_004525090.1:117969-120065 GCF_000260255.1 Octodon degus
AGATATTCATAGACTGAAAGTCAAAGGATGGAAAACAATACTACATGCCCCAGCACCTCAGAAAACAGCAGGGGTAGCAATCCTATTCTCAGACATTCTCAACTTCAAACCAACAATGATCAAGCGAAATAAAGAAGGCCACTATATACTGGTTAGGGGAAAAATATAAGAGGAAGAGGTAACACTCATAAATATGTATGGACCAAACACGGGAGCACCCAACTATATAAAGCAAATCTTAATGGATATGAAAAATCTAATATCCAATAACACAATTTTAACAGGAGACCTTAACACTCCCTTTTCCCCCAAAGATTGGTCAATAAGACAAAAACTTAGCAAAGAAATAACAAAACTGAATCAGCGCTTGAAACAAATGGAGTTGGAGGACAGATACAGAGTATTCCACCCAAACGCAGCTGAATACACATTTTTCTCAGTGGCAATGAGTCATTTTCTAAAATAGACCACATACTGGTCCATAGGTCATGCTTAAGTATGTGTAAGAAAACAGAAATTATCCCATGCACATCATATGACAACAGTGAAATGAAAAGGAAAATAAATGACGAAAGAAAATTTAAATACATGGAAACTAAAAGACACCTTACTCAGCAACCAATGGGTCACAGATGAAATTAAACAAGAAATTCAACAATATCTACAATTCAATGAAAATTCAAGCACAACTTATCGGAATTTATGGGATACGATGAAAGCAGTTGTCAGAGGGAAATTCATAGCTGTGAATTCACAAATTAGGAAAACAGAATGGAAACAAATAAATACCCTAATGCTGCACCTTAAACAACTAGAAGGGGAAGAGCAAACCAAACCCAGAGCCCAAAGACGGGAAGAAATCATAAAGATTAGAGCAGAAATTAATTCAATTGAGATGAAGAAAACAATTCAAAGAATTAAAAAAGCAAAAAGGTCGTTCTTTGAAAGATCAAAAAATATCGATAAGCCCCTGGCTAACCTCATCAAAAAGGGGAAAGAAAAAATTCAAATACAAGCAATAAGGAATTAAAACCGTGTAATTACCACAGACACAGTGGAAATTCAGAAGATTATTATAGCTAATTTGATAATCTTTACTCTCACAGAATAAGAGACACAGAAGAAATGTACAGATTCCTAGAAAGGTACAAATTGCTCCAACTGAGTCGGCAATATATAACAACTCTCAATGGCCCAACAGCCAATGAAATATGAGATGTAATTAAAAATCTACGGACAAAGAAAAGTCCAGGTCCAGACAGATTCACAGCTGAATTCTACAAGAAATTTGCAGAAGATATAGTCCCTATACTCCTCAAAATCTTCCATGCAATTGAAAAGGAAGCAATCCTCCCAAAATCATTCCTGGAGGCAAGTATTATACTGATACCAAAACCAGGGAGAGACACAACTAAGAAAGAGAAGTACAGGCATATCTCCCTCATGAACATACATGCCAAAATCCTCAATAAAATCCTATCAAATGGAATACAGCAAATCATCAAGAAGACCATACACCATGACCAGGTAGAATTCATCCCAGGGACACAAGGATGCTTTAATATTTGAAAATCTATAAATATAATACAGTATTTCAATACAGCAAAAACTAAAAACCACATGATCATCTCCATTGATGTAGAAAAGGTTTTTGACAAAGTTCAACACTCATTCATGTTCAAAGTCTTACAGAAAATTGGAAGAGATGGCCTCTACATCAATCTGGTAAAAGGCTTTTATGAAAAGCCAATGGGTAACATAATCCTAAATCTGGAAAAACTGAAATATTTTATTCTTAGGTCTCTAGCTAAGCTCTACACCAAAGGTCAGAAGACAGTGGTATACAAAATGAAAAAGAGAAGGAACAAAATTCAGTCTCAGGCTCTGAGTTCACCCAGTACAAATGCAGAACACACTAGCATAGAGGAAACTGGAAACCACACGCCTGAGATCTCTGAAATAATAGCGTTGGAAGTAAAGAAACAACTGCAAAAAGGTATAGAAGAAATCAGATCAGAAATAATTTCTGAACTAAAAAATGTAGTGATAATTATAATCAAAGAAGTACTAAGTGCTTCTAAAGAATACACTGATAA
>NW_004525090.1:125163-129677 GCF_000260255.1 Octodon degus
ACAATTTGTGATAGCCAAATCTTGGAAATAACCAAGATGCCCTTCACCTGAGGAATGGTTGAAACAGATGTGGTATTTTTACACCATGGAGTATTATTCAGCTATTAAGAATGATAAACTCAAAGCCATTATATTGAAGTGGATAGAACTTGAACATATACTCATAAGTGAAATAAACCAGACACACATGTGTAAATATTGTATAGTTTCCCTAGTAAAGAACTCAAAAGAAGAAATACAAATAGAAAAGTATAATACAAGTAAAAGGAAAGTAGGACCTCGAGGACTAACTATTCAAGAGAGGGAAAGGAGAAGAGATGGGAAACATGACAATGTCAAGGCATACAGTTATATGTAGAAGATGAGCAAGGCAAAGATCCTGAGAATCTCCAGAAGACTTTTGAATCTAGCAGTTAGTTGGAAAGATTCTCACCTTGACTACCTATATACACTTATATCTGTGAACTAAGCAACTGCACTGCAGATGGAAATCTGCAGTAGTATTTTCATGTCTGGAGAGCCTGTCATTCTGGTCTTCTGAATAGGGGCTGCTTGTCACGAAATTCCAATTGCTGCTATGCTGTATCTTGCATAGATGTTTGTTCAAAAAGAAGGGGGTGGTGAATGAAAGCAAGAGACAGGAAAAAAATATTGTGGGAGTGTCCTGCTTCAAGATTACATATGGTTAGTTTTTTGGACTTAAGTGTAAAGATAAGAAGTATAAAATTCTTTATGCCTCTTTTTAAAATATATTGCAATTTTTAAATTTTTTATCATGTTCTGTAGGGACTTAAAGTTCAACATATCAATACTTGATGAAAAATACCTGTTGCATGTTATGCCTGAGATGTTTGGTGTTCAGACAGATAGTGAGGTTAAGCTTAACAACCTAAGTGATATGGTAATAACAATAAGCTTGTCTTCTGGATGGTTAACAACCTAAGTTTGCAGACCAAATTAGAGAGGAAATAGGGCTGCAAGGAAAGCCAACATTTTGGCCCTAGCCTTCCAAGGTCAATTAATACTCAGGACATATGAGAACTTGTACTTTTAAATCATGTAGCTTGGTATTGTCCCAAATTTTCTGATCAAGGAGATTATGGGGCCAAAGAGGAAAGTGATCAATGATGTAGAGTGTGCCTAAGGAGAGTCACATGGAGAGAAAACATTCTCTCAGGCTTTCACAGAGAGCACCTTGGCCAAGCAATGGCCATGACTCATCTACATGGCTGACACTGACAAAGGTTCTACAATCTGAGGTACAGGATCCCAGGATAAATCCTGAGGGGATTTTCCTGACCTTATCAGACCCCAAAGCTACAACTCTTGCTGCATAGGTCCTGCTTTACCTTTGTCTTAACCATCCAGCAGAAAAGTATAGAAACGAACTATAGGAAGTAAAGCCATGGTGCTATGTTGAGCTGTAGGGGACTCAGGTCAACATTTTCTAACATTACCAGTCGAGTGGAAGACCCAATACTATTATGGGCTACTGGATACTTTTAGAATATTTGCTGAGTTAACACACCTATAATATTCAAATAATGGAACTTAACAAAAAAAGGGGTTACAGATTAATGTCCATTTTGTATATGTGTATTCAAAGTGGCTAGGATAGTTATATAGTTACATTCTCTTAATGAATAGAGGGATTCGTTCTAATGGTGTTTGTAAATAGAGTATCATGCCCACATCTTGTACAGTAATTAACCACTACGGAAAATGTATGCAATGGGTTGATTATTGGAACTGTCATGCCAGTTTGATTTGAAACTCTCTCATTGCTATTTGTTTCTCAATAAAATTATTTAAAATGACAGCAAAAAAAGAAAAGAAAAGAAATTAAGCACCAGAACAATATAGTAAAAGACAGTAGAGATAAGAAACATATCACATTTAAAGGAATACTCATCAAAACAACAGCAGAGTTCTCTTCACAAAACAAGTCAAGAAGAGCATGGATCAAAGTACTAAAGTCTTGCAAGAAACGAATTCGAGCCCAGACTTTTATACCCTGCAAAACACTCTTTTATGTTTGATGGAGAAGTGAAATACTGCCCACAGGACACCTCCATACCGAATCTCAGGCACCTGTGTGAGTGAGATCATCAACCAATCCCTCAGGACCCCTGCAACCCTCCAGAGCTCCCGTCCCAAGACTTCCCACTGAGTGAGAACTTCTGAGACTCTCTTGGGACCCCCAGATCCAGCTCAGCCTGGCCCCCACGAGATTTGCGAGAGATTCCAGCTTCCCTACACACAAGGGACCTCTCCACAACAAAACCCAGGCACCTGAGTGAGTGAGACCCTCTACCGCACGATCAAGCCCCTGAAAATATCCGGAGCCCTATCCCCAAGGGTGCCCAGTGAGTGAGAACTTCTGTGACTCTCTCAGGACCCTCAGACCTAGTCCAATCCCAGAACCAGCTACTGTGTGGGACAAATTCAGAACTCCCCTGTGCTCCCAGGGCCAGGGACACAACAGAGGGGCACAACAGGTTCAATGTTGTGCCAGAGGGGCAAAACAGGTTCACTTCCAAGGGATGCAACAGGAAGGAGCTAAACACAACAGCTAGACGCAGGGCAGACATAACTGGATAAACTCAAACTTAATAGATCAGCACCCGAATTTCAGTAGGTGCTAAAGTTATAACTGTGCCAAAACTCTACACCAAAATCAGAGGTCAGTGCTATATGAAATGATAAAGACAAGGAGCAAAATGCAATCTCAGGCCTCGAACCCACAAATAACAAGTGCAGAGAACACTAGCTCAGCTGAAATGAATGAATTAAAGCGTCAGAAGTAAAGAAAGAACAGCAGAAAGATAAAGAACTCAGAGCACAGTGAATTTCTGAAAAAAGAAATCTCTGAATTCATACAATCTGCAATAAAGAATCAAATGCAGAAACATATGGAGGACCCAGTCTGAAGAAGACTCTGCAGTAAAAGAACTAATAACTGCCTCTAAAGACGACATTGATAAAAAAAAGTAGAGGAGATTAGAAATCTGGCAGATTCATTGAATGAGCAATACAAGAAAGAAATAGATCGCATGAAGCAGAGTCAAACAGATATAGAGGAAATTAAAATCGCAATCACAAGCTTGCAAAACCATTTGAGTAAAAGTGAAGACAGAGTTTCAGATCTTGAAGACACTCATGCAGCTAGTGAAAAGGTAAGAAATGATCTCTTAAAAAAACGAGGATGCAGGAAAGAATAATCGATCACCTGCATCATGATGCAAAGATGAACAATGTGGACTAATAGGCATTAATAAGAAAGATGGAGTCAATACAAATAATAAAAAAGAATATGGGCAGATGTAATATCAGAAAACTTCCCAAATATGAGAAAACAAACTGACATTCAGTTAACCGAAGCATACAGAATGCCAAATAACTTCAACCCAATTAAAAACACACCAAGACATATAATAATCAAGATCATCCCAAAAATGCAGCTCAAGAATAATATACTGAAAGACACTAGAGAAAAGAAGCAGATCACATTCAAAAGAAATCCCATCAAAATTACAGCCGACATCTCTTTGCAAATCATTAAGGCAGGAAGAGCATGGAACAGAGTACTTCAAGTCTTTCATGAAAACAGATTCCAACCCAAAATACAATACCCTGCAAAAACTCTCTTTCAAGATTGATGGAGAATGAAATAATTCCATGACAATGAAAAAGTGAAGAATTTCATGATGGTAAAGTCATCCCCATAAAGACGACTGAAAGATGATCTAGAGAGGGATCAAAATGATCAGAACTCAACGAAGAAGAACACAAACAACCCATTAAAAAGAGTAAACAATTAAACAGAGGAGAAAAAGGAGTAAACAACAGCAGATGAATAACATGTCAATTTTAAGTCAATACATCTCAATTATACACATCAATGGAAATGGACTCAATTCACCAATTAAGAGAAATAGACTGGCACAGCGGATTAGGAAACAAAATCCAATAATATGCTGTCACAAGAAACATATTTAACTGATAAAGACATTATAGGCTGAAGGTAACAGGATGGCACACAATATTACATGACCCAGCAACTCAGAAAAAAGCAGGGGTAGCAATCCTATTCGCAGACAGTCTCAACTTCAAACCAACAATAATCAAGGGAAATAACGTAGGCCACAATATAATGGTTAGGAGAACAATTCAAGAGAAAGAGGTAACACTCATAAATATGTATGCCCCAAACACGGGAGCACACAACTATAAAGTAAACACTAATGGACATGAAAAATCTAATATTCAATACCACAAACTTAACAGGAGACTTTAACATGCACTTATCCCCAAAAGATAGGTCAACCATAAAAAACTTAGCAAAGAAAAAACAGAATTGAACCAGAGATTGAAACAAATGAACTTGGTGGACATATATAGACTGTTCCACCCAAATACAGCTGAATACACATTTTTCTCAGATGCACATGGGTCATTTTCTAAAATAGACCACATACTGGTCCATAGGTCATGCTTAAGTATATGCAAGAAAA
>NW_004525090.1:130147-131738 GCF_000260255.1 Octodon degus
AATTCAAATACAAGCAATAAGGAATGAAAAGGGTGTAATTACCACAGACTCAGTGGAAATTCAGAAGATTATCAATAGCTACTTTGAGAATCTTTAATCTCACAGAATAGAAGACAGAGAAGAAATGAATAGATTCCTAGAAAGGTGCAAATTACCACAACTGAATCGACAAGATGTGGCCACTCTCAGTAGCCCAATAACAGCCAACGAAATACGAGATGTAATAAAAAACATTCCAGTAAAGAAAAGTACAGGTTCGGATGGATTCACAGCTGAATTGCACAAGAAACTTACAGAAGATTTAGTCCCTTTACTCGTCAAAATCTTCAATGAAATTGAGAAAGAAGCAATCCTTGCAACATTATTGCTGGAGGCAAGTATTATACTGTTACCAAAACGAGGGAAAGATGCAACCAAGAAAGAGAACTACAGGCCAATCTCCCTCCTTATTATAGATGCAAAAATCCTTAATAAAATTCTAGCAAATAGAATAGAGCAAATCATCAAGATGATCAAACACCATGACCAGGTAGGATTCATCCCAGGGAAGCAAGGATGGTTCGATATTCAAAAATTTGTAAATGTAATACATTATATCAATAGAGTAAAAATTAAAAATCACATGATTGGTCTGGTTAGATAGCTCAGTAGAATAAGTTCTTGCCTGGCAAATGCAAGGGCCTGAGTTCAATCCCAGGTTCCATAAACAAACAACAACAACAACAAAAAACACACATGATCATCTCCATTGATGCAGAAAAGGCTTTTAACAAAGTCCAACACACATTCATGTTCAATGTCCTACAGAAAGTTGAAATAGATGGCCTCTACTTCAATCTGGTAAAAGGCATTTATCAAAACCCAATGGCTAAGGGGACAGGGAGATCGCTCATTGGAATAAGCGCTTCCCTGGCAAGCGCATGGGCCTGAGTTCAATCCCGGTTCCGCCAAAAACAAACAAACAAACAAACAAACAAACAAACAAACAATGGCTAACACAATTCTAATTGGGAAAATAATGAAATCTTTTACTTTTAGATCTGATACAACACAAGGATGTCCTCTATCACCACTCCTATTCAATATAGTTCTGGAATCATTAGGTACAGCCACTAGACAAGAGAAAGAAAGAAAAGGAATAAGAATAGGTAAAGAAGAAGTTAGACTATCATTATTTGCAGATGACATGTTACTTTATTGGATAACCCAAAAAACTCCAAAACGAACCTACTAGAATTAGTACAGAAATTCAGTAGCATAGCATGTTATAAAGTCAATACCCAAAAGTCAATAGCATTCCTCTACACATATGACAAACACAGAGAGGGAAGTTATAAAACAATACCTTTTAAAATAGCATTGTGGAAAATTAAATACCTTGGCATTAATCTAACTAAAGAAGTCAGAGATCTTTTCAAGGAAAATTACAGTACTTTGAAAAAAGAGAACATAGTGGATTTCAGAAAATGGAAAGATATTCCATGCTCCTGAATAGGAAGAACCAACATTGTGGAGATGGCCATACTCCCAAACTTGCTGTACAGTTTTAATGCAATCCCCATTCAAATATCACGTACATACCTAACAGACC
>NW_004525090.1:133026-133574 GCF_000260255.1 Octodon degus
GACTAACTAATTAAGAGTGAGAAAGGAGAAGAACTAGGAAACATAACAATGACCAACCGTACAATTATATGTACAAGATAAGCAAGGCAATGATCCTGAGAATCTTCAGAAGATTTTTGAATCTAGCAGTTAATTGAAAGATTCTCACCCTGACTAACTATACATACTGATACCTATGAACTAAGCAACTGCACTGAATTTGGCAATTTGTAATAGTAAGTGCATGCTTGGGGTGCCTGTCTTTCTTGTCTTCTGAATACAGGCTGCTTGTCATGACATGCCAGTTGCTGCTCTGCTGCCTCTCATGCAGATGATTGTTCAAAAACTAGGAGTCAGAGAATAATGGCAGGAGACAGAAAAAGGAATGTTGTGGGACTGTCCTGCTTCAAGATTGTATATGGCTGGAATTCTGGACTTATATGTAAACATAAGAAGTATATAATTCTTTATGCCTGTTTTGAAAATATATTTCAATTTTTAAATGTTTTTTCCTCATATTCTGTAGGGACTTAAAGTACCACATATCAATACTTGATGAATAATACCTG
>NW_004525090.1:141696-142866 GCF_000260255.1 Octodon degus
TGTACTGCTTTTTGCAATGTAGACTGACAAAACTGTTGTGGAAATCAGTGTGGAGACTCCTTAAGAAACTAGGACTGGAAATACCACTGAAGCCAGCTATCCACCTACTGGGAATTTTCCCAGAGGTAATGAAAACGTCATATCATAGTCATATATGTTCACCTATGTTTACAGTAGCACAGTTTGCAATAGCCAAATCTTGGATGTAACCAGGATGCCTGTCACATAAGAAATGGTTAAAAATTGTAGTATTTTTTACACAATGGAGAATTATTGAGCTATAAATAATGATAAACTTGAAGCATTTATATTTAAGTGGATGCCACCAGAAGATAAACTCATAAGTAAAGAAAACCAGACCCACATGTGTAAGTATCGTATATTCTCCCTAGTATAAGAAAGCAAAAGAAGAAATATAAATAGAAAGGTATAGCACAACTGAAAGGAAAATGAGAACTTGAGGATTGGACAACAAGTGAAGGTATCTACATATGCTGATACCTGTGAACCAATCAACTGCACTGAAGATAGTAATGTGTAATAGAAGGGTCACCCTTGGAATGCCTGTCATTCTGATCTTTTAAATACATACTTTTTGTCATGACATACCAATTATTACCATACTGTCTCACATTTAAAATTTGTTTTTTTTTTTTAAAAAAAGGGTGATAAATGAAAAGAAAGACATGAGAAAAAAAAAGTCACAGGACTGTCCTTCTATAATGCTGTATTTGTTTAGATTTCTAAATTTCTGTGTAGAAAACATGTGTTTATTCTTATTTTTGTATATTTTTTGTTTCTTCATGTTCTGTAAGGACTTAAAGTTCAATACATCAGTACTTGATGGAAAATACCTGTTCCACATTATGCCTAAGATGTTCGATATTTACACAGATAGGGTAAACTGAACTGCATATGTTGCATGGTAATAATAAGCTTCCCTTCTGCAGGGTTAATAACTTACATTTGCAGATCAAAAATTGGAGCAAAGGAAGGGCTGCAAGGTCACCCAACATTTTTTCCCTAGCCTTTCAAACTCTGTGTAGACTGAGGACAGAGGAAAACCCATACTGTAACATCATGTAACTCACTTGTGCCTGAAATTTTCTGATCAAGGAGATTATGGGGCCAAAGAGGAAAGTGATCAAAGATGTAGAATATGCCTAAGGA
>NW_004525090.1:144411-150577 GCF_000260255.1 Octodon degus
ATATATGCAACAAAAACAGGAGCACCCAACTATATATTATGAATCTTAGTGTACATGAAAAAGCTAATATCAACTACCACAATTTTAACAGTAGACCTTAACATCCCCTTGTCCCAAAAAGATAAGTCAAGTCACTAGAGAAAAGAAACAGATCACATTTAAAGGAAAACCCATCAAAATGACAGCAGAGGGGGAACTATCCGCTCTGGCCCCTCTCCAGTCCCTCTCTTGGACAGGAGCTTTCTTTCTCTCAATAAATGTATTCTGCTCATAACCTCCATTTGTTCCTAAAATTCATTATTCGGTTTTAGAGAACACAAACTCGTGCTGGTCAGGTAGTAGTAGGATTTCATGAGGATTTTGCATCTATGTTCATGAGGGAGATTGGCCTGTAATTCTCTTTTTTAGCTGCTTCTTTCTCCTCATGAAATCCTAGCAAGTAGAATACAGCAAACCATCAAGAAGATTATACACAAAGACCAAGTAGGATTTATTCCAGGGATGCAAGGATGGTTCAACATAAGCAAATGTATAAATTCAATACACGATATCAATATAGCTAGATCCAAAAACCACATGATAATCTCACTTGATTCAGAAAAGGCTTTGACAAAGTCCAACACTCATTCATGATCAAAGCCCGACAGAAAATTGAAATAGATTGCCTCTACCTCAATCTCATAAAAACCATCTATTACAATCCAATAGCCAACATGATTCTAAATGGGGAAAAACTGAAATCTTCTACTCTCAGATCTTGTACAAGACAAGGATGCCCTCTACCACCACTCCTATTGAATATAGTTCTAGAAACATTAGCTAGAGCCATTACACAAGAGACGGAAATAAAAGGAATAAGAACAGGTAAAGAAGAAGTTAAACTGTCATTATTTGCAGATGACATGGTATTTTACTTGGAAGATTTAAAAAAATCCACCAGGAAGCTAGTAGAATTAATACACAAATTCAGTAGCATAGAAGGATACAAAGTCAATAACCAAAAGTCAAAAAAGTATTCCGCCACACAGATAACAAACACACTGAGAAGGAAATTAGAGAAACACTATCTTTTACAATAGCACCGAGGAAAATGAAGTACTTAAGAATTAACATAACTGAAGAAGGAAAACATCTGTTCAATGAAAATTATAATACTCTGAAAAAAGAGATCATAGAGTATTTCAGAAAATGGAAAGATATTCCATGCTCCTGGATAGGAAGAACCAAAATCGAGAAGAAGGCCATAGTCCTAATATCGCTATACAGATTTAATGCGATCCATATCAAAAAACCACCAAAATACCTCACAGAGCTAGAGAAATCATTCCTAAAATTTATTTGGAACCAGAAAAGATCTAGAATAGCAAAGGCAATCATGGGTAACAAATACAAAGCAGGAAGCCTTACAATTCTGGACTTAAAATTATACTATAAAGCTATTGTGATGAAGTCATAATGGTATTGGAAACAAAATATACTTGAGGAATAAAGAAACAGACTAGCAGATAAGAAGCAACTACAAACACACGCAGCCACAATATCTTCGACAAAGGGGCCAAACACCCTTACTGGAAGAAAGATAGCCTCTTTTACAAAAGGTGCTGGAAAAGCTTCCTTTCTATACATCGAAAACTAAAACTTGACCCAGTTCTACCACCATGCAATAACATAAAATTAAAATAGATTACATAAAGAAATCAACCAAAAACAAATGTTGGAGAGGCTATGGGGAAAAAGGAACCCTTCTACACTGCTAGTAGGAATGTAGCCTGGTGCAACCATTATGGAAATCAGTGTGGAGACATCTTAGAAAAGTTGGACTGGAAATCCCATTTAAACCAGCTATTCCTCTACTGGGAATTTTCTGGGAGGATCTGAAAACATCATATCATAGTGATATACGTGTGCCTACGTTTATAGCAGCACAATTTGTGATAGCCAAATCTTGGAAACAACCAAGATGCCCATCACCTGAGGAATGGTTGAAAAAGAGGTGGTATTTTTACACGATGGAGTATTACTCAGGTATAAAGAATGATAAACTCGAAGCCTTTATATTGAAGTGGATGCCACTTGAAGATATACTCAGAAATGAAACAAACCGGACACACATGTGTAAATACTGAAGAGCTAGGAAACATGACAGTGACAATGACAAGCCATACAGTTATATGTAGAAGATGGGCAAGGCAATGATCCTGAGAATCTCCAGAAGATTTCTTAATCTAGCAGTTAAATGGGAAGATTCTCACTCCGACCAACTATATATACTGATACCTGTGAACTAAGCCACTAAACTGAAGTTGGTAATCTGTAATAGTAGGTTCATTCTTGGAGAGCCTGTCATTCTGGTCTTCTGAATAGGGGTTCTTGTCATGACATGCTAGTTACTGCTGTACTGTCTCTAAGGTAGATGATTGTTCAAAAAGAAGGGGGTGGTGGATGAAGGCAAGAGACAAGAAAAGGAATATTGTGGGACTGTCACAGAAAGCACATTGGCCATGCAATGACCGTGTCTCATCCACATGGCTGACACTGACAAAGGTTCTACAATCTGAGGTACAGGATCCCAGGATAAATCCTGAGGGGGTTTTGCTGACCTTATCAGACTCAAAAGTTACAACTCTTGTTGCATAGTTCTTGCTTTATCTTGATCTTAACCACCCAGTTAAAAAGTATAAAAATGAAGTATAAGAAGTAAAGCCATGCTGTTGTGTTGAGCTGTAGGGTACTCAGATCAATAATTTCTGACATTGCCAGTGAAGTGGAAGACTCCATACTATTATGGACTCCTGGACTCTTTTAGAATATTTTGCTGATTTAGCACACCTATAATATTCAAATAACAGAACTTAAGAGAAAAAGGGGATACAGATGAATGTCCATTTTGTATCTGTGTATTCAAATTGATTAGGATAAATATATAGTTACATTCTCTTAATGAATAGAGGGATTTGTTCTAATGGTGTTTGTAAATAGGATATCATGTCTGCATCTTGTACAGCAAATAATCACTAGGAAGAATGTATGCAATGTGTTAATTATTGAAACTTTCCTAACAATTTGATTTGAAACTGTCTCATTGCTATTTGTTTCTCAATAAAATTATGGAAAAAAATAAGATAGCAATGTGTAATAATAGATCCATACTTGGAATCCCTGAAGATCAGATCTGCTGAAAGCATACGGCTTCTAATGTCATATCAATTACTGCTACACTCTCTCTGAATTAAAGTTTTGTTTAAAGAAAAAGTAATAAATGAAGAGACAAAAAATGATGTCATAGGATTGTTCTACTACAATGTTATATATGGTTACATTTCTAACTTTCGGTGTAAAAGTTTGTAATTGTTTATTTCTATTTTTTAATTTTTTTACTTTTTTCACATTCTGTGGGGATTTAAAGTTTAGCCTGTCAATGTTTGACAGAAAATTCCTGTACCATGTTATGTCTAAGGAGCTTGATATTTAGACAGATACTGTTGTTAAGCTCAGTAGACCATGTTTTAGGTTAATAAAATCATTAAAGTTCTCTTCTGGAGGGTTAACAACTTAAGTTTCCATACTAAAAAATTAGTGAAAAAGAAGGGCTACAAGGATAGCTAACATTTTGACCCTAGCCCTTTAAAATCAGTGAGGACTGAGGACATAAAAATACCTGTACTGTAACATCCTATAACTCAGTGGTGTCCCATATTTTCTGATCAAGGAGATTATGAGGTAACTGAGGAAAGTGATCCTTGATGTAGAGTGTGCCTAAGGAGAGTCACATGGAGAGAAAACATTATCTCAGTCTTTCACAGAGAGCAAATTGATCAAGCAATGGCCATGAATGATCCACATGGGTGACACCAACAAAAGATCTACAAGTACGGTACAGAGTTTCAGGGTAAATCATGAGGCTATTTGACTGACCTCATCAGATAGAAAAAGTTACATTTCTTGTTATATAGATGTTGCTTTATCTTGGTCCTAACCATCCAGCCAAAAATTATAAAAATGAGATATAAAATGTAAAGCCATATTAATAAGCTGAGCTGTAAACCCTCAAGTCAACAACTTCTGACATTGCCATTCATGTGGCTAACCCACTACTATTAGAGATACTGGACTATATTGGATTACTTTTCTGAATTTATGCACCTATAATATATGAATGGCAAGGTAATACACATCTCTGATGAAAGTAAACAAAAAAGGGGTATATAAATCAAAGTCCATTTGGTAGTGAAAATATGTGTGTGTATAATTATCATAGATATACAGCTATTTTGTCTCAGTTCAATAAGAAAGTTCTGCACTAATAATATTTATACAAGATATCATGTCTGGATCCTGTTCTATGAATAACTACTACGAAGACAAAAATATGCAATGCAACAGTTATCGTTACTGTCCTAGCATCCTGTTTTGATACTCATTGCTGTTTTTTCCATTAAAGTCAATACAAAATCCTGAGGGAATTTCACTGACCTTATCAGACCCCAAAGATACAACTCTTGTTGCATAGGTCCTTGGTCTTAACCATTCAGCAGAAAAGTATAAAAATGAAATATAAGAAGTAAAGCCATGCTGTTATGTTGAGCTGTAGGGGACTCCAGTCAACAATTTCTGACATTGCCAGTGAAGTGGAAGAATCAATACTATTATGGACTCCTGGACTATTTTAGAATATTTTGCTGGTTTAACACACATATAATATTCAAATAACAGAACTTAACAAAAAAGGGGGATACAGATGAATGTCCATTTTGTATCTGTGTATTCAAATTGGTTAGGATAGATATATAGTTACATTCTCTTAATGAATAGAGGGATTTGTTCTTTTTTTAAATTTTTCATTTAGAGTGTGTGTGTGAGAGTGTGTGTGTGTGTGTGTGTGTGTGTGGCCAGCTCAGCCCACCAGGGGGCGGGCTGGCTGGCATGTGGTGCTGGGGGATTGAACTATGGTCCCTGGGGTTTGCTAAGCTTGTTCTAAGTAGGTGCTTTAGACCACTGAGCCATCTCACCAGCCCGGGATTTGTTCTAATGGTGTTTGTAAATAGGATATCATGTCTGCATCTTGTACAGCAATTAACCACTAGGAAGAATGTATGCAATGTGTTAATTATTGAAAGTGTCCTACCAATTTGGTTTGAAACTGTCTCATTGCTATTTGTTTCTCAATAAAATCATGGAAAAAAGTCAATACAAAAATTTAAAAAAAAATGAATGATTGCAAAAGTAAAGGAAAGAAAAGAAATAAACATCCTGTCTGGTTATGGACAGCTTTCAGTCACTGGGCAATCTTGTGTCATATGTTACTAATTTTGCAAAAGGTTAAATAAAATACCATTTTGTTGTAGGAAAAAAAGAAAGAAATATATGTATAAAACAGTTAGGATAGTTATACAGCTACTTTCTTTTAGTTCAGTGAGAAGAAAGATGTGTATTGACATGGTTTAGACAGGAGATCATGTATGCATCTTCTATTGTGAATAATACAAAGACAACAATATGCAATGTATTAATTATTGTAACTGTCCTACTCGCTTGTTTTGAAACTGTTTCATTGCTCTTTTATCTTTTTTCTCATTAAGATGAATAAAAAGTTAAAATTAAATAATATAAATAAGTTTTATTCTATTTATTAGTACATGTGTGTACTGCATAATGTTTACGTTTCTTGTGGAAAGTTGGTACATGCACATAACACATCTTTATTCTTTTCATAATCACCATTCCTTTTCCCCTTTCTCCCTCCAACTATCTCTTGATCCACTTCCTTTTTTATTTTATAACTGTTTGCAGTATATGTTTAAATTGCTCAGTGCTGATGGTTCCCATACATAACAAATCCGGTTTCCTTTGTATTTATCCCTTATTCCTTCTCTTTCTGCCCTCTCCATCTCTTGATCTGCTTCCCCTTTTATTACAGTCTATATCCCAACTTCTTTTTTCATCTTTTTTCCTGTATTTTAGGGAAAGTTCTACAGGGTTTATAGGGTCTCACTATGTAGATCGGACTTGTAGTGATTCTGCTGTTTACAGCCTCCTTAGTGCTGGTATTACAGGTGCACACCACCATGCCCAGTCTTAATCACTATCTCAATGCACCCTGGGGGTGGTGCCGGCATGGCAGGCCCAGGGATTAAACACCCAGCCCCTGCACCTGCGCTCCGCTGAG
>NW_004525090.1:150677-159293 GCF_000260255.1 Octodon degus
TGGCATGTGGTGCTGGGGGATTGAACCGCGGTCCCTGATGCTTTTGCTAAGCTTGTTCTAAGTAGGTGCTTTAGACCACTGAGCCATCTCTCCAGCCCCCCCCCAATTTCTTTTGTCTTTTATTTTGTTCTTTATTTTTATTCTGGGTTTCTGGTATAAGAGAGCCTGTGTGTTATCTAATCCTGTGTGTCTGATTCATTTCTCTTCACACAATGGTCTCAAAGTACATCCATTTTCCTTCAAGTGGTTCAAGTTGAGTGTTGTTTTTGAGGACCTCATACTTGCCAGGTAAGTTTTCTTTATGGCTACTACTACATTGTGCACAAATAACATTTTCTTTATCCGTCCATCTGTTGATGGATGTAGGGATCTCTTCCAAGTTTTAGTTGTTATGAATTGTGCTTATATAAACAAGGGAATGTATCCATTACTATAACATGATGTCTTCAACTCGTTGGGGAAGGTACCTAGAATAAGAATAGCTAGATTAAATGGAATTTCAATTGCTATGTTTTTGAGCAATTTTCATAATGACTATTATAGTAGTTGTACTAGTTTACATTTTTACTAAAATTGAAGTGTTTTTCCTCTAAAGATTCTCTAGCATTTGTTATTATGTTATTTATGATGATGGCAATTCTTTCTTAGATAAAATTGAATATCAGTGCTGATTTAATTTGCAGTTTTCTGATAGCTAGTAGTGTTGAGCATTCCTGGATTTATTCTTTGACTTTTTGTTCTTCTTCTGTGAAATATCTATTCATTTCAGTTGCCCAGTTTTTTGATTTGGTCATTTATTTATTTATTTATTTTATTGAGAAACAAATATCAATGAGACACTTTCCAAGTTGATTAATAGGACATTTTCAATAATGAATACATTGCACATTGTTATATTCTCAGTGGTCATCCACAGCACAAGAAGCAGCCAGGACACCCCGTCCAGACACTACTATGGGAAATACTTCCTCTCACTAAATCAATTGAAAGTAGCCATACATCTAACTTTAATATTCTGTACATACAAATACAAAATAGTCTTTCCTCTGTACCCCCCTCTCTAGTTCAGTCCTCTCAGAGACTGTTATTCTATTGGCATTTAAGTATTATAGGTGCTTGAATTCAGCAAAATAATCCAAAACAATCCAGTAGTCTACAGTAGTAGTGGGTTGTCCTCAAAATTGTTGACTAGAGCCTTTTACAGCTCAGCATATTAATATGGCTTTACTTTATATACCTCATTTTTATACTTTCCTGCTGGATGGTTAATACCAAGATAAAGCAAGACCTATATAACAAGAAATGTAGCTTTTGTATCTGATACGGTCAGTCAGGTGCCCTCAGGATTTATCCTGTAACTCTGTACTGCACTTTGTAGATCCTTTGCCAGTGTCAGCCATGTTGATGAGTCAAGGGCAATGCTTGACCAATTTGCACTCTGTGAAAGCCTGAGAGAAAGTTTTCTCTCCATGTGACTCTCCTTAGGCATGCTCTACATCTTTGATCACTTTCCTCTTTGGCCCCATAATCTCTTTAATCAGAAAATTTCGGGCACAACTGAGTTACCTGATGTTACAGTACGGGTTCTCCTATGTCCTCAGTCTTCACTGACCTTAAAAGGCTAGGGCCAAAATGTTGGCTGACCTTACAACCCTTCCTTTTCTCCAATTGTTGATCTGCAAACTTAGTTTGTTGAACCTCCAGAAGAGAAGCTTATTATTACCCTGCAACATATGCAGTTCGGTTTACAGTAACTATCTGTCTAAATATCAAACATCTTAGGCATAATGTAGAACAGGTATTTTCCATCAAGTATTGATGTGTTGAAATTTAAGTCCTTACAGAATATGAAGAAAAAAATTGAAAAAATAGAAATAAACACATATTTTTACACTGAAATTTAGATACCTAACCATATACAGCATTGTAGCAGGACAGTCCTGTGACATTATTTTTCTGTTTCTCGTGTCTTTTTTTTTCCACTTATTACCGATTTAAAAAAAGCAAAACAAAAAACAAAAAAAAACCCTTTTATTTGGAAGACGCTGTGGTAATAATTGGTATGTCATGACAAGAAGTGTGTATTTAGAAGACCAGAATGACAGGCATTCCAAGCGTGACCCTTCTATTATACATTGCTATGTTCAGTGCAGTTGCTTGGTTCACAGATATCAGCATATGCAGTTAGTCAGGTTGAGAATCCAACCAATTAACTGCTAGTTTCAAAAACATGCTGATGTTTCTCAGGATCATTACCTTGACATTCTTGTGCATAAAAGTATATGGCTTTGTCCCTATCCTGTCTACGAGCTTTTCTCCTTACCCTCTCCTCATTGTCCACTTCTCAAGTTCTCACTTTCCTGTTAGTTGTGCTAAACTTTTCTATTTGTATTTCCTCTTTTGAGTTCTTTTTCTTGTCTCAATTCCTAAATTTTATTGCTTCTTCTCATACTATTGCTTAGCAATTAGCATATGTGTTTGCACATAATATGTGTTCAGCAGATATTTGCTGAATCAAAGTGATTAATACAGCATGTGTGTATTGGGATTCCTGCTATGTACATACTAGATTTTGAATTAGCTAATTGCCCAACTAGAAGAGTCTTAAAATTTTAACATGGAAGTATTAGAATTGCACTTATATCTTTTATATAGTATGTTTGTACAGGAACGTAAGCAAATAGAGAAATAATATATATCCATTGCAATTTTTGCTACAGAACTTTGAAATTATCATAGTAGTCATGAATTTCCTTATTAAATATTTTCCCATTCTGCTTTTTCCATAATTTTATGGAGAAATAAATAGCAATGAGGCAGTTTCAAATCAAATAGATAGGAGAGTTCCAATAATTAACACATTGCATACTGCCTTCCTAGTGCGTATTTCATGTGCAAGATGCAGACATGATATCCTATTTATAAGTACTATTACAAAAAATCCCTCTATTCCTTGATTTAAGAGAATGTAGCTATATATCTATCATGAGCATTTTGAATACAAAGATACAAAATGGTCATTCATCTATATCCCATTTTTTGTTTAGTTAAATCATTTAAATGTTATAGGTGTGAGAACTATTATAAGCAAAATATCCAAATAGTCCAGTAGTCCATAATAGCATTTGATCTTCCACTTGACAGGCAATATCAGAATATGTTGACCTGAGTCCCCAACAGCTCAACATAACAACATGGCATTATTTCTTGTACTTTGTTTTATACTTTTCTGCTGGATGGTTAAGACCAAGATAAAGCAAGACCTATGTAACAAGAATGGTAGCTTTTGGATCTGATAAGGTCAGTGAAATCTCAGGACTTATCCTGAGACCCTGTACCTCAGATAGAACATTCTTTGTCAGTGTCAGCCATGTGAATGTGTTACAGCCATTGCTTGGCCAATGTGCTCTCTGTGAAAGCCTGAGAGAATGTTTTCTCTCCATGTGACTCTCATTAGGCACGCTCTACATATTAGATCATTTTCCTCTTTATGTCCATAATCTTTTTGATCAGAAAATTTGGGACACACCTGAGTTACGTGATGTTACAGTGCAAGTTCTCATATGTCCTGAGTCTTAATTGACCTCGGAAGGCTAGGGCAAAAGTGTTGGCTTTCCTTGGAACCCTCCTTTTAAAATAATTTTTTGTCTGCAAATTTAGGTTGTTAACAATCCAGAAGAGAAGCTTATTGTTATTGACATATAACATAGACTGTTGAGCTTAACCTAACTCTCTGTCTGAATATCAAACATCTTAGGCATAACATGGAACAGGTATTTTTCATCAAGTATTGATATGTTAAAATGTATGTCCCTACAGAATATGACAAAAAATTAAAAATTAAAATGTATTTAAAAATAGAAATAAAGAATTATATATGTTTACACAAAGTCCAGAAATCTAACCATATAAAACATTGTTGCAAGACAGTGCTGCCACGCTCCTTTTCCTCTCTGATGCCTTCCTTCACCATCCATTTCTTTTTGAACAATCATCTACCTGAGAGACAGCATGGGAGCAAATGTTGTGTTATCAGAAGCAGCACATATTCAGAAGACCAGAATGACAGGCACTGAAAGCATGAACTTACTGTTTCAAATTGCCATCTTCAGTGTAGTTGCTTAGTTCACAGGTATCAATATGTACATATAGTTAATCAGGGTGACAATCCTTCCAATTAAATTCTAGATTCAAAAATCCTCTGAAGATTCTCAGGATCATTGCCTTACCCATCTTGTACTTATAACTGTATGACTTGCCTGTGTCATGTTTCCTAGCTCTTCCCCTTGCTCTCTCTTCTAATACTCAAGTTCTTGCTTTCCTTTTATTTTTATTATGCCTTTCTATTTGCATTTCTTCTGTTGAGTTCTTAAATTAGGTAGACTATACAATATTTACACATGTGAGTCTGGTTTATTTCACTTATGAGAATATCTTTACGTGGCATCCACTTAAATATAAAGGCTTCAAGTTTATGATTCTTTATAGCTGAGTAATACTCCATTGTATAAAAATACCACATTTTATCATCCATTCCTCAGGTGATAGGCATTTTGGTTGTTTCCAAGATTTCGCTATCACAAATTGTGCTGCTATAAACATAGGCACACATATATCCCTATGATAGGATATTTTCATGTCCTCTGGGAAAATTCCCAGTAGAGGAATAGCTGGTTTAAATGGGATTTCCAGTCCAAGTTTTCTAAGGAGTCTCCACACTGATTTCCGTCATGGTTGAAGCAGTCTACATTCCCAACAGCAGTGGAGAAGGTTTCCTTTTTCCCCACAGCCTCTCCAACATTTGTTGTTGGTTGATTTCTTTATGATACACATTCTCTCCGGGATGAGATGATATCTCAATGTGGTTTTAATTTGCATTTCACGGATGGCTGGTGATGTGGAGCATTTTTTCATATATTTATTTGCTTCTTTAATTTCATCCTCTGAAAAGTGTGTGTTCATATTGGATGCCCATTTCTTTTTTTTTTTTCTTTTTGCAGAAATGGAGATAGAACTCAGGCCCTTGCACTTGCCAGGAAGAGATTAATTAGTCCACTGAGCCAACTCCCTGGCCCCCTCGGATGCCCATTTCTTGATTGGGTCTTTAAATTTTGAGCCCTTCTGTTTTTGAGTTCTTTATAATTCCTAGAGAGCAGACCTGTGTCTGAGTACTTACTTGTCACGATTTTTTTCAAAATTTGTGGGTTGTCTTTTCACTTTGTCAGTAATTTTTTTGACGTGCAAAACCTTCTCAATACGAGCATATCCCAGTTCTTAATTCTTTCAAGTGTTTCTCATGCTATTTGATTTTTTTTTTCATGATCTCTTTGCCTACACCTATGTCTTCAAGCGTTTCTCCATCTTTCTCTTTCAGGAGATTTAGTGTTTGTGTTTTAATGTTTTTTTATCTTTAGTCTATTTGACTAGAGCTTAGTGCATGGTGATAGATCTGGGTCAAGTTTTAGTTTTTGACATGTAGAGAGCCATTTTTTCCAGCACCATTTGTCAAAGAGGTTATCTTTCTTCCAGTGAGTGTGTTTGTGCCTTTGTCAAAGATAAGGTGGCTGAGTGTGTTCCTAGGGGCTTCAGCATCTTTTAATCTATTCCACTGATCCTTAGATCTATTTTGTTGCCAGTACCATGCTGATTTTATCACAGTAGCCTTGTAGTATCATTTCAAGTCAGGAATTGTAATGCCTCCTGCCTTGTCTTTATTGCCCAGGATTGCCTTTGCTATTCTAGGTCTTCTCTGATTCCAAATAAAACTTAGGAATGATTTTCCTAGCTCTACAGGTATGTTGGTGGTATTTTCATAGGGATTGTAGTAAAACTGTACCACAATTTTGGGAGTATGGCCATCTTCACAATGTTGGTTCTTCCTATGCAGGAGCATCGAATATCTTTCCATATTCTGAAATCCACTACGATCTGTTTTTGAAGAGTACTATAACTTTCCTTGAAATCATGTTTGATCTCTTTAGTTACATTAATTCCAAAGTATTTCATTTTCCTTGCTGCTATTGTAAAAGGTATTGTTTCTATAATTTCCCTTTCAGTGTGTTTGTTATATGTGTAGAGGAATGCTATTGACTTTCGGGTATTGACTTTCTATCATACTATGCTACTGAAGTTCTGTATTAATTCTAGTAGCTTCTTGGTGGAGTTTTTTTGATCTTCCAGGTAAATTATCATGTCATCTGCAAATAATGATAATTTAACTTCTTCTTTACCTTTTATTATTCCTTTTCATTCTTTCTCTTGTCTGATGGCTGTAGCTAATGATTCCAGAACTATATTGACTTGGAGTGCTGATAGAAGACATCCTTATCTTGTACCAGATCTAAGAGTAAAAGGTTTCCATTTTTCCCCATTTAGAATTATGTTAGTCATTGGATTTTTCATAACTGGCTTTTAGCAGATTGAAGTAGAGGCCATCTATTCCAATTTTCTGTAGGACTTTCAACATGAATGAGTGTTGGCTTTGTCAAAAGCCTTTTCTGCATCAATGGAGATGATCATGTGGTTATTAGTTTTCTGCCTATGGATATAGTGTATTACATGTAAAGATTTTCAAATATTGAACCATCCCTGCATCCCTGGGATGAATCCTACCTGGTCATGGTGCATGATCTTCTTGATAATTTGCTGTATTCTATTTGCTAGAATTTTATTGAGAATTTTTGCATCTATGTTCATGAGGGAGATTGGCCTGCAGTTCTCTTTTTTAGTTGCATCTTTTCCTGGTTTTGGTATCAGCATAATACTTGCCTCTGGGAATGATTTTGGGAGGATTGCTTCCTTTTCAATTTCACTGGAGGGTTTGAGGAGTATAGGGACTGCATCTTCTGTAAATTTCTTGTAGAATTCAGCTGTGCATCCATGTGGATCTGGGCTTTTTTTTGTTGATAGGTTTTTTTTTTTTAATCTCGTATTTCATTGGCTGTTATTGGGTTATTGAGAGTGGTTATATTTTGTCGATTCAGTTGTGGTAATTCGTACCTTTCCAGGAATCTGTCCATTTAATCTGTGTGTTCTATTCTGTGAGAGTAAACATTCTCAAAGTAGCAATTGATCATCTTCTGAATCTCCACTGGGTCTATGGTAATTCCACCCTTTTCAATCTTTATTGCTTGTATTTGAAAATTTTCCCCTCTTTTTGATGAGGTTAGCTAGGGGCTTTTCGATTTTTCTCAATTTTTCAAAGAGGAAGCTTTTTGTTTCATTTATTCTTTGAACTGTTTTCTTCATCTTACTTGAATTAATTTCTGCTCTAATCTTTATAATTTCTTCCCATCTTTGGGCTCTGTATTTTGTTCACTCTTCCTTTTCTACTTGTTGGAGGTGCAGCATTAGGGTGTTTATTTTCCCTGTTCTTTTTTCCTAATGTGAGAGTTCACAGCTATGAATTTCCCTCTCAAAACTGCTTTCATCGAATCCCATAAATTCTGATAAATTGTCCTTGAATTTTCATTGAATTGTAGATATTGTTGAATTTCTTGTTTAATTTCATCTGCGACCCATTGGTTGCTGAGTAGGGTGTCATTTAATTTCCATGTATTTAGGGTTTTTTACTGGTTTCTTTTGTCATTTATTTCCAGTTTAATTGCACTGTGGTCAGATAATATGCATGGGATAATTTCTGTTTTCTTGCTTATACTTAAGCATGACCTGTGGACCAGTATGTTGTCTATTTTTGAAAATGACTTATGTGCAGCTGAGAAAATTGTGTATTCAGCTGTGTTTGGGTGGAACATTCTGTATATGTCCACCAAGTCCATTTGTTTCAAGCTCTGGTTTAGTTCTGTCATTTCTTCGCTGATTTTTTGTCTGGTTTTCCTATCTTTTTGGGATAAGGTAATGTTAATATCTCTGTTAAGATTTTGGTATTGGATATTAGATTTCTCATGTCCATTATGATTTGCTTTATATTGCTGTGTACTCCCATGTTTGGTGCATACATATTCATGAGTGTTACCTTGTCTTGTATTTTTCCCCTAACCAGTATATGGTGGCCTTCTCTATTTCACTTGATCATTTTTTCCTGGAAGTTGAGACTGTCTGAGAATAGGACTGGTACCGCTGCTTTTTTCTGAGGTGCTGGAGCCTGTAGTATTGTTTTCCATCCTTTGACTTTCAGTCTATGAATGTCTTTTTGAGTTAAGTGTGTTTCTTGTATAAAGCATATTGTTGGATTTTGTTTCCTATTCCACTGTGCTGGTCTATTTCTCTTAACTGATGATTTGAGTTCATTTACATTGATGGTTATAATTGCAATGTGTTTACGTATGATTGAAATGTTACTTACCTGCTGCTGATTTTCCTTTTGGTACCCTGTTTAATTTTTTGCCCTATTTAGTGGGTTCCTTCTGTTCTCATCCATGGAGTTCTGATCATTTTGTTCCCTCTCCAGAACATCTTTCAATATTCTGTGTAGGGTTGGCTCTGTCACCATGAAATTCTTCAGTTGGTCTTTGCCATGGAAATACTTCACTTCTCCATCAAACTTGAAAGAGAGTTTTGCAGGGTATAGTAGTCTGGGCTGGAATTGGTTTCATAGAGGACTTGAAATACTCTACTCCATGCTCTTCTTGCCTTCATGGTTTGTGAAGAGAAGTC
>NW_004525090.1:160538-171855 GCF_000260255.1 Octodon degus
TCCCAATGGCGTGATAGTGGGCCTCACTCACTGGGGTACCTGAGTTTTGGTCTAAATGGTCCCGCGGGTGAAGTGAAGCCGGAAGCTTTCCCACATGCTGGTTGTGCCTAGGCTGGGCTGGATCTGGGTGTCCTGAGAGAGTCTCAGAAGTTCTCACTCACTGGGCAGGCTTGGGGCTGGGTACTCTGGACGGTTGCTGGGGTCCAGATGGCGCAGTAGAGTGTCTCACTCTTGGTGATGCCTGAGTTTTGGTCTGGAGGGGTCCCGCGGGTGCAGGGAAGCTGGAATCTCTCCCACACCCTCTCCGGCCCTGGGCATGGGTGGATCTCTGGGTCTTTTATTTTGGGGATCTAATATGTATGACTTCTTTATAAATAGTAAATTTGAAACTTTTATTAGAGTGATTGCTAACAATTTTTTAATGCTGTATAGATTATTTTTAATATCAGTTCTTTATTTGGCTGTGCATAAGCCTTTTGATTTGTTATGATCTGATTTGTTGATTCACAGATTTATTTCCCACACAATTGGAGTTCTGTTCAAAGTCCTTGCTAAACACTGTGAGTTCAATAATTTTTACCTATCTTATTTTCCAACAGGTTATATATTTTGGTATAACATTTAACTCTTTGATCCATTTAAATTTTAGTTTACTACATGGCTAGAGATACAAGTCTAAATTGAATCTGTAGGATAGCCAATTTTCCCAGCAGTGATTATTAAAGAGGCTATCCTTCCTCCAGGATATGTTTTGGGCCCTTTTGTCAGTAGAGAAACAGTTAAATATAGTTGGAGTTGTTTTTGCATCATCAGTCCTGTTCCACTGACCCTAATGTGTGTTTTGTGTCAGTACCTTACTGTTTTTATAATAGATTCATAATACGATTTCAAGTCCAAGTTTATTTATTTGTTTGTATGGTTCTTTTAGGGAAGCATCTACAGGGTGTCCAGGGTCTCACTCCTAGATCAGACTTGTAGTGATCCCCCTATTTATAGCCTCCCAAGAGCTGGGATTACAGGCACGCATCACCACTCCTAGTCTCAATCACCATCTCCGTGCACCCTAGGGGCAGGGCCAGCACGGAAGGCCTGGGGATTGAACCCCGGCCCCTGCATCTGTTTGCAGGTGCTTTAATCCCCTGAGCTATTTGGCCAGCCCTCACGTCCAAGTTTATGATGCTTCTCACTTTGCTCTTTTTACCCCAGATTGTTTTTTGCTATTTTGGATCTACTCTAGTTTTATATGAAGTTTGGAACATTTTGTCCATTTCTGTGAAGAATGCTGTTGGAATTTGGATTGTGAGTGTATTAAAACTGTGTAATAATTTTAGAAGCATAAATGTTTTGACTGTATTGGTTCTACCTAGCCAGCAAGGAAGCTATTGTTCCATTTTCTCAGATTCTCTTTAATTTCATTATTTAGAGTATTGTAGTTTCCACTATAAAGCTCATTCATATCCTTAGATTATTTCCTAAGTTTTTAATTTTTCTTGGTGGTATTTTGAAGGGTATTTTTCATAATTTCTTTCTCAGTGGATTCATTATTAATTCATAGGAACACTATTATTTTTGTGTGTTGATTTTGTATCCTGCTGCAGTACTATAATTGGTTATTATTTCCAAGAAACTTTTAGTGTTTATTTAGTCCATCTTGTATAGGATTATAGCATTTGCAAATAGCAATAATTTGACTCCTTCCTTTCTTATGCATACATATTCACTAATTGCTCCGGCTTTTGTGGAGCAGGGGTCCTATTGCATGGAATATTGTTTTCCATCCTTTTATTTAAGACTATAAATTTCTTTTCTAGGTTAAACATGTTTCTTTTTTAATTAAATTTTATTTTTTCATAATTTTATTGATAAACAAATAGCAATGAGACAGTTTCAAATCAAATCGCTAGGACAGTTTCAATAACTAACACACTGCATATATTCTTCTTAGTGGTTAATTGCTGTACAAGATGAGGACTTGAGATCCTATTTACAAACACCATTAGAACAAATCATTCTATTCATTAAGAGAATGTAACTATATATCAATCCTAACCACTTTGAATACACAGATAAAAAATGGACATTCATCTGTATCCCCTTTTTTGTTAAGTTCCATCATTTAAATATTATAGGTGTGTAAACTCAGCAAAATATTCTAAAAGAGTCCAGTAGCCCATAATAGCATTGGGCCTTCTGTTTAACTGGCAATGTCAGAAATTATTGACCTGAGTCCTCCACAGCTCAACATAACAGCATGGCTTTATTTCCTATATTTCCGCTTCATACTTTTCTACTGGATGGTTAAGACCAAGGTAAAGCAAGACCTATGCAACAAGAGTTGTAGCTTTTGGGTCTGATATAAACATGTTTCTTATATAGGGTACACTCTTGAATTTTCTTTCTTGATCCATTCTATCAGTCATATTATTGGGAAATTGAAGCCATATACATTGAGAACGTTTACTGAGTTATTAGTTTATTTCTGTCATTGCCTTGGTTTTCTCTTATTAATTCTGTATCTTTTGTTTCTATTTAAGTTTGTATCCTACCTGGTGCATTCATTGAATTGGACTTTCAGTTATTGTTAGCTTCATTGTTTCTTTCTCAGGTATCCTCAAGAATTGTCTAGTGTACTGGTTTAGTAGGAAATTTTTAGGTGCTTATAACCAAGAAAGTATCTTGTTTTCTATATATTTTGAAAGACAGCCCTCAAGGAGCCACCAAGAGACAGAAAGAAGCAGAAAAACATTAAACAAAGTGGAAATATCACTTTTGATGAGATTGTCAACATTGCCCAACAGATGCAGCACTGGTCTTTAGCCAGAGAATGTTCTGGAATCATTAAGGAGATCCTGGGGACTGCCCAGTCTGTGGGCTGCAACGTGGATAGCCTGCACCTTCATGACATCATAGATGACATCAACAATGGCGTTGTCGAGTGCCCCACTAGCTAAGGAGCATAAGAAAATACATCAATAAAGAGATGATCTGAAAAAAATTAAAATAAAATATCTGTTTACTGAAATTTAAGGCTAAAAAATTTTAACCTACACCTTAATAAGATACATAAAATCCTAAATCCATGAGCAAATGTAACTTTCCATGAAACATCATAGTCATAATAGTTATTAGGGTTTGCTTCTAGCTGTCCTCTCAAAGCCTCATGCAGTCATGCGGTGGTAACTTCTAGAGTTAGATATTAATTCATGATCAACGCTGGGATTATGGGTTTTAGTACTGCTGGGATTATGAGTGTTAGTACTACTCCCAGCCTCAGGCGGATAGCCTGAATGCAACATAAGGGAGACAGACTTGCTCTCTGTTGCCTTTGTTGCTGCTATTCCTCCCTTGGCTCCTCTTGCTCTTTGCTGTTGCCCTGAAAAGTTACTGTGTGCCATGTGTCACTCTGCCTTGGAACCAGCTGAGTATGGACTGAAACCTCCTGTAACTGTGAGCTAAATAAACCTTTCCTTCCTTCATTTGGAGAGTCAGGTATCTGTCCCAGAAATGAAAGAAGAGTAACTGAGTCAATCGTAGATGGCCAAAACAATAACAGAATCTTCAAAGTGGTCAGACAAAAGCAACAAATCAAGTACAAGGGCCTGAGTTCAATCACAGGTTCCTAAAAAAAAAAAGCAACAAATCACTTATCAAGCAAAACACACTACAATTGTAGCAGATGTCCCAGTATAATCCTTAAAGACCAGGACAGCTTGAAGTGAAATATTTTTAAACAATTTCTAAGATAAGCTGAAAATGCCTAATGAAGGAATAATAAGAATAATTAAAAAATAGGAAAACCAGAATAATTTGAGTCAAAGAAAAATTTCTTGAGTTATTGAATGAGTATTTTATTTCCACAATCTTCATTCTTGGGATTGAAATAGATTCAGTTTTCTATGCCTAGCTTCAGGGCCTATAGATGTTTGAATTGGCTTCCTTGAACTAGAGTCCTCTCTGTTCATTTTCCTAGAACATGGTGACTTTTAAGTGAATGCATGCCTTTGCTCTTGTTGGTAATGGAGAACTTGATCAACTTTCTGTTCTCTGCTCAATATGGGCAGCAATGTGGGGATTCAAGTGTGCTGTTGGACTCAATATTGACAGACATGAGGTCTGGTTGGTCCTTTTTCTCCCTGGCTGTAGCCTTCACCCATGCCTGGGTCAGTTGGTTAGTATTTGCCTTGGCTGCCCCATGCCTTATTCCTGTGGGGTCTGGAAACTGCTCCTCCTGTTGGATCCTCTCTCTTTTGTGGGGGCAGCACCAACTCTTCTGACATAGGTCTGATCGCTCATGTGGCAGATGTCATTCCTCTAGGGTAGCTCTAACACTTGGAGTTGGCCAGCATTTCTGGTCTGCTCTCAGATTGGAGGCGATCAGGACTCTAAGTCTACTCTTTTGTGTGATAGGGAGTTCATCTCCATACCTCTTCTTTCATGTTGTGATGTGGTGCCACCATTCAAAATAGTGCCTCTTTAAAATAAGAGGCTCAATATTGATTTTAGAAAACATTGCTGTTTACCTCACCAGAGCATTTGTTATCCACTATGTTCTTAGATTCTCATGATAACACTGAAAAAGTAATACTATTTATCAATCATTTTACACTTGTGAGAGGGAATGCTGTAGAACTTTATAGTTACTATTTCTAACTTTCACAAAATCCTGTCAGGTTTGGAACTATTATTATCCCTATCTGGCAGATGAAAAAAGTTGACCTTCCAAAATTAATGAATGACCTTAGCCACAAATCTTCTCAGAGACTTTCCATTCAAAGAGGACCTTTCAACAACTTCTATCCCCCTATCTTGAATTTTCCCATAGTCACAAGTACTAAGTATCTGAGTTTAAATTCTTTATGTATTTATTTTCTTATTGGTTCTCTTCCTCTCATACAAAGCTGGACATGCTGAGAGATTTGTAAAGAAATGTATCCCTGTATGTTTTGGACTTGGAACAGTCCCAGGCACATAGTAGATGCTGTTGTTCCTAGTTGCTGAGTGAATGAAAAATGAAGAATCTGGAACTCAGTCTCATATGTAAACACTTCCATAGCCTTTGATCTTGTGACTACTAGATATTGCAGCTTTCTCTATCTATATCTATTTCTATATATCTATAAAAATAGGTTTGTGAATTTAACTGAATTAAAATATGAAAGGCTACATGTCTCTATTTTTACCCATACTTATTCTCTTCTCATAATGACAAGAATAGAAAAGTATTGGCTGAGGGTTTTTTCTTGACTTAATTTGACCAAAAATCCAACACGAAACAACATTGTTTCCTCTATAAAAAGTTCCTCTGAGGATTAGATGTATAATAAAAAGTTAAAGGATTAACCATAAGCTACATAGAAACTACAGCATGGGAAATTTGAACTCTTTGGAGATTTTATCTGTTATTGTTATTCTTTTCTTTATGAGTGGGGGATTTGTTTCTCTTTTTCTTTTTGCTTTGGGCTTTTGAGACAGGGTCTTGCTACAAAGGCCAAGCTGGCTTTGAATTCGTACAGCACAGGCTACCTCAGTGTCTACAGTACTGAGATTACCTGTGTGCACCACCATGATGGACTTTTGGCTTTTTATTCTTATCAGTAGGTAGCAACATTTTTATTGGACAGGAGGTGAACTTAACAGTTAAGAGAATCTAGCTAGTGTGATACAGATACTTAGAGATAAAAATGTTTTAAGAAATAGAGAAATATTTTATGCTCACCTTTCCTTAAGAATGGTTAACATTTAATTGAAATATAAACTCAAAAAATGTCATCTGTTGAACAAAAAGTCAATGAATGAAACTGCTAACAGTTGAGCAAATCAACTTTGGAACTTAGTTTGAAGAGTCCAGTGTGATTTACATAAATGTATCGTAGGCATGTATAATGGAAACATAATGTACTGAGTATTGCAGTCTGAGTATATAACTTCCTTTTTCTTCCACACCTTGTGCAAAGCATCTTAGCCACATGAATATAAACTGGAACAGTCTTCTGTGGTGGATATTTCTGTCTGTGTAGAATGTATTCAGAAGATACAAGACACATATATGTAGGTTAAAGCAGAGTGAGAATGAGAATTGAATCCTATAATGGCGTTTTTCTGCAACATGGCCTTGGTGTGACTGGCTCTGTTAGAGATGATTGGTGATTATTCATTTACTTGCCTATCATTTTCATTGTTTGAAAGCACTTTAAGAAATTAAAACGTGTCCTGATTTAATTTTCCTATCCTAGGACTCATTTTGAGACTTGGGAACTAAATATTTGCTTCTTTGATGTTTGTGATACTACTCTAAATTTTGCTTAGCAATTGAAACTTTATCAAATTTTCCAAATCCTAGTTGAGGAATTCTAACTCAGTGATATTTGCAGGGAATGATGACAGAAAATACTTTAATGTACAGTTTTGTATATAAATATGTGTACCTGAGAAAATTGTCAACTTTGTTGTCATTTGTTGATCCCTGAGGTCTTTTCTCGGGTGGTGCCTTGACTCACCCCTTTTCCTCTTACATTTTCCTTTAAAGATCTACCTAGTGGCATGAATTTTCTTTCTTTTCCCACCCTGCTGTGCCACTGATGGCTATGACTGTTTTATGATAATCTACTTACTGGATTTCTTACTCCCTGAACACTCCATGCCTTATTTTCTCTATGACTTGATTCTAGGCTGATAAGCAGATTCTGAGATATTTTTTGGCGCTCATCTTTGGCTTCTGGCTTCCTACATTCACTGCAATTCTAGAATGTTCATATCAGCCTCTGATTTGTCCAATTGAGCCGAGGTCCTTCCCTAAGACTACCTCCTTTTGCTCATTCTCTTTTTACCATCCCAGACTCATCTCATGACCTTTGGACTCTGTACTCACTGCAGTATCTGTCCCTCAAAAATGGTAATCTAGTGGCACTCTGTAACCTCTCTGCCACTACCAACAACAACCAAGGACAGAAGGTTATATTTTAAAGCATCATCAGCATCATTCTGTGAGTTGTTGGAAGGACACAAGATATGACCTCTTGGCCTAGATGAAAAATACTGCTACACAGCAAATGGGAAATAATAACAATAATTATTAAGAAGGGATTTTTATGAGTACTTAGTGCCCCAGGGGCCAGAAACCCTTGCTATCACATGAGAGCCACAGGGAGAGAGCTGAGAATTTAACTGAGAAAGATTTTAAAGGGTCATGTCAAATTTACACTTCCCATTCCAAGCTTAGTCAAGGAAAAATAGAGTTGCCTTGATGTTTATAATGAAAACTACATTTTTTCCTCCCTTGTGGGGGAAGCAAGAGAGAAAGGAATATGGTAGTAATTGAAAGGGAAATCAATTTTTCTCTAAGAGTTAATAGAATATGTCAATTGAAGTTGTCCAGATTGTGTGTTTTTTGTCCCTCCTATGGAGGGTTTACACAGCTCCAAAACTTACATTAGCATTAATAAGGATTTCATATGCACATTCTCAGAAAATCCAAAGAACTGTTAATTCCTTATACCTGGATGGTACTCTGAGCAATCCTTTCCTTTACCCTAGCTTTTCCTAATGCAATGAATATTAGAAGTACAAATTTGGAAATTGCCCATCAAAAATTATTTAAGGTAAAATAAAGACAAGGTGTTTACAAGAATCTTATTTCTAAGAGATACTAGCACTAACCTTATATTAGGTACTGTTCAAAGAAAAGATGTTATGTAAATCCAAAGTATTGTCTTAGCATTTTCTGTTATTATCACTACATGTGGTTGAATTTGTTAAATTATACAGATTGTTGGTTGTCTTAGTTTCATTTTTCTCATTGCTGAGACAAAATACCTGCCACTCAAATTTAAAGGGGCAAAGGTTTATTTACCTTACAGTCTGTAGATGTTTCAATTCATAATCAGTTGACTCCGAAGCAGCGTGGTTTGGCAGAGGGGCATCATAGAATAGAATCAGTTCACGGCAAGCAGAAGACAACCCAAACATCCAAGCAAGGATAAGACAAGCCTCTTTTCTTCTCTTGTATTGTATCCAAGTTCACGGGATTGGGCATGTGCCAAATTAATTGTGGATTGATTGAATAATCACCCACCCCTAATACTAGCACAATTAATTCTGGCATTGCACCATGAATCAATCATACACGCTAGATCCAGCCACCTGTGGCAAAAGCCCCACCTATGACAGCATGAAGCTTTAGTGTGACATTTAAACACAAGCCAGAATATTGGTCTTATGGTTCTACAGGAAATTATAGTTCATATGGTTCTAGGAATAAAAGAGAAAAGTTAACAGCTGTCTATCTTCTTTCCTACTCCACATGAACTAAGGATAATCTTTTTTAATATATGCACTAAAATGATTTCTTACATTTTTGGGAATGAAGAGTCAGGAAAAATATGAACCATGAGTGAAAATTATGAAAGGAGAAAGATTTCAGATCAACATAAATGTTTTGAAAGCATTAAATTTACTGTTACATAAATAGTACTCATTTCATAAGGTGTTTCCTATCAATAGATGATACTTAAACTGAAAAAAATGTTAAGAATATTATGAAAAGAAAAAACAATATTATGAAAGGGGTTTATATATCAGTTAGTATAGATACTTCCCAAGTTCTCTTTCAGCTCTGAGGATCTTTTAACATTTCAAGGCATTGGTGCAGAGGGCACTAATCAAATTTTTGAGTTTTAGCAGATTATAAATTTAAAATGTCAAGAATCTCAGAACCATGACAACATTCTCATTTGATTTTTTTGTTTGTTTGTTTTGAAATAATTACAGGCTCACAGAACATTACAAAATAATGGCAAAGTACTGGAGAAATCTCATGCACCTTTTATTCAGTTTTTCCCAGTGGTTACTGGTTATGCTCGGTTACATTCCACCAACAATGAAGAAGGGCTAAGATTAGTGTTAGAGTCAGTAGTGTCCCAAATTTTCTGATGAAGGAGATTATGGGGCCAAAGAGGAAAGTGATTGATGATGTACAATGTGCGTAAGGAGAGTCACATGGAGAGAAAATATTCTCTTAGGCTTTCACGGGGAGCACATTGGCCAAGCAATGGCCGTGACTCATCCACATGGCTGACACTGACAAAGGATCTACATTCTGAGGTACAGGATCTCAGGATAAATCCTGAGGGGATTTCACTGACCTTATCAGACCCCAAAGCTACAACTCTTATTGCATAGGTCTTGCTTTATCTTGGTCTTAACCATCCGGCATAAAAGTATAAAAACGAAGTACAAGAAGTGAAGCCATGTTGTTATGTTGAGCTGTAGGGGACTCAGGTGAACAATTTCTGACACTGCCAGTTAAACAGAAGACCCAATGCTATTATGGGCTACTGGACTCTTTTAGAATATTTTTGCTGTGTTCACACACCTATAATATTCAAATGACGAAATTAAACAAAAAGGGGATATATAAATGAATGTCCATTTTGTATCTGCGTGTTCAAAATGGTTAGGATAGATATATAGTTACATTCTCTTAATGAATAGAGGGATTTGTTCTAATAGTGTTTGTAAATAGGATATCATGTCTTCATCTTGTACAGCAAATAACCACTAGGAAGTGTGTATGCAATGTGTTAATTACTGAAACTGTCATGGCAATTTGATTTGAAACTGTCTCATTGCTATTTGTCTCTCAATAAAATTATGAAAAATAATAAAATAAAAGTCTTAAGTCAGTAAAAAAAGATTAGTGTTAGAGTTAGGCTTAGTTACCTTAATTATTCAGTTATTTGTTTTCTTGATAAGACCATGTTTGATGATAACATGATTGATGATAGCATACTTCCTGGAGTAAAATAGAATCTCAGTGTTGCTTCAGTTTATATTTCTTTAATGGTCTGCAATGTTGAACTTTGTTTCATGGATTTATTGGCCATTTGTACTCCTTCTGAAAAGTATCAGTTCATTTCTGTTGCACATTTTCTGTGTGTTTGTTTTAGGTATATTCATTTTTTTAGTTCTTTATGTATTATAGGTATTAGTGGCATGTATTAGTCTTCCCTCAAATGAATACTTGGCAAAAATGTTTTCAATTTGTGGGTTGCTTTTTATTTTGTTAGCGTTGCTGTGCAGATTTTTAATTTGACATAATCCCATTTGTTGATTCTTGTTATTATTTCTTATACAATTGGGGTTCTATTCAAAGGCCTTTCCTATGGCTCTGGCTTGAAGAGTCCTATTTGATCTTCTAGCTGGTTAAGAGTTTCTGTCTTAATAATTAGAACTTATATCTATTTTTATTTTAGTTTACTACATTGTGAGAAATATAGCTCTAGGATCAATCTAATGCACAATAATAGCCAGTTTTCCCACCGACATTTTAAAAAGAGGCTATCTTTCCTTTAGCATAAGTTTTTGGGCCTGTCGTCAATGACCAAGTAACAGAACATACCGAGAAATGTTTCTGCATCCTCTATCCTGTTCCACATGTCTCTTTTTTTTCTTTGCCAGAACCATGCAACTTTTGTATGTATTTCAGTACAGGGTCTACAGGGTCTTACTATGTAGATCAGACTCTAGTGATCCTCCTGTTTTGTTTTTGTTTCTTTTGACTGTCTATGAACATCTGAAATTTTATTTAAAAAAGAAAAGTACATCACAGCCATGAACATTATTACAGTTAGAGGCTCTCTTGGCTCTCCACAACAATAACTGAGCATGCTCACAAGAGTTCCCATTGTTAAATCTTAAACAACCATCTTTAAAAGAGGGGGAAAAACTCAGCACTATATTATTTAACTTGTTTTAATGTTTCTTCACAAATGATGAAAAATACTAAAGTACAGACAAGGAATAATCATAATGTTGTGGCCAACATTATAAATATGGAATTATAAATTTAAAACATTTTCTGGTTTAAAAACTAAATCTGATAGTCAATGCAGCTCTGCAAGGTCTCTGCATCTAGTAGGGCTGGTCTGTGTGCTCCTGACGGTGCTCAACTTTATCCATTTTTCCAGGTCCTCCACGTCGAACTGGGCAACCCATGATCCACATCTACCTGGACAAAGAAACAGGAAAGCCCAAGGATGATGCCTCTGTGTCCTGTGAAGATCCACCAACTGCCAAGGCTGCTGTGGAGTGGTTTGATGGGAAAGATTTTCAGGGACGCAAACTTAAAGTCTCCCTTGCTCAGAAGAAGACTCCAGTGAACAGAATGCGAGCTGGCATGCCACCTCGTGAGGGCAGAGGGATGCCCCCGCCACTCCGTGGAAGTTCAGGTGGCCCAGGAAGTCTTGGGGGACCCATGGGTCGCATGGGAGGTCATGGAGGAGACAGAGGAGGCTTCCCTCCGAGAGGTTCCCAGGATTCC
>NW_004525090.1:172292-182143 GCF_000260255.1 Octodon degus
TACAGCCTCCATCATGGCCATTCTCGATCATTGTCTCAGCCTGCCCTGGGGGCGGGGCTGGCATGGCAGCCCCTGGGGATTGGACCTCCAGTCCCAGAGTCTGCCTAAGCAGGCACTTTAATCTGCTGAGCTATTTGGCCTGCCCAGAACCATGCACCTTTTATCATTGTTGCTTTGTACTATAACCTGAAGTACATGATTCTGATGCCATTGCCTTGGTCTTATTGCCCAGGATTGCTTTAAGTGCCCTAGGGCTTTTCTCTTTCCATAAGAATCTTAGAAATTTTTAAAAATTTATTTAGTACAGGGTCTCACTATGCAGTGTGTATTCCTAGTGATTCTCCTGTTTTCAGCCTCCCCAGAGCTGGGATTATAGGCATGCACCATCACACCTGGTCTTGGTGGCTGTCTCAGCATGCCTGGTGGAAGGGTGGGCGGGGCATGTGTTTTGGGGATCCCTGTCCTTGGCTAAGCAGGCACTTAGGCCACTAAGCTATCTCGCCTGCCCAGAATTTTTCTATAGTTTTGTGAGAAATGCTGCTGTTATTTTAATTGGGATTTCATTAAATGTGAATATCAATTTTGGAAATATGACCATTTTGACTATATCAACTTTGCTTACTCAAGAACAAAAGAAATCTTTCACTTTTCTGTTCCTTGCAAACTTTTTCAGAGTAATATAGATTTCATTGTAGGGGGTTTTATGCATCCTTTGTTAGATTAATTATTTAATTTTTCTTTATGCTATTATAAGAGGGGTTTTTTTCCCACAATTTCTTCCCCAGTGAACTTATTATTGGTGTATGGGAATGCTATTTATTTTTTGTGCTGCCTTTGTATCCTGATAAGCTACTGAACTTGATTATTAATTCTATTTGGTGAATTTTTTTGATCTTCTATATAGATGATAATATCATCTGCAAATATAATCTTACTTTTTTATCTATATCCCTTTTGTTACTTTCCCTTACTGATTAGTCTGGCTAAACTTTTGAAGAAGAATATTGAACAGGAGTGGTGATAGTGGACATCTCTGTCCTGTTCCTAATTTCAGAGAGAAAGATTTTAGCTTCTGCCCATTTAATATGATGTTGGTCATTGACTTGTTATAAGTGTCTTTTATAAGATTGAGATAAGGGCCATTTATATCTATTTTCTTCACTGTTTTTATTGTGAATTGATGTTGGATTTTTCTCAGAAACTTTTTCTCCATTGATTGAGATGATCATATTGTTTTTGTCATTTGTTTTGCTTATGTGATATTATACTAATTAATCCAGATATGATGAACCATGTGGCATCCCTTGGATAAATTGTACTTAATTATCATGTAGAGCTCAGATTACTTTATTCTTTCAAAACACCAGCTTTTTAATTCATTTATTCTTTTTATTACTTTTAAGTCTCAATTTCATTGATTTTTGCCCTGAGCTTTATAATTTCCTTCATTGTACTAGTCTGCCTTGAGGGCAAATCCTCAGTGGAGCGTCTTTACAGCTGGCTTCCTGTCTATGGCTATCTTCCTAGACTGTCTCTCACCCAGCCACTGTAGGAGGATAACACTGTAAACCTTAAAGTGAGACCATTCTATTACTGGATTCTGGGGTTTTGGGGACTCATTCTAGATAAATTTTTCTGGGTTTTTCTTGTCCTGAACACAGAGTTGGACAAAACAAGTGCAAAAAATAGTGAGGTTTTATATTCATTAAATGTTAAAAAAGAAACATGGTCTGGAGAATGAGTTCATGTATGGGAAAATTAAGTCAGAAAGAACTGTGCTGTATAGGGTGGGAGCGGCCCAATACGAATGAGAGAGATCATTGCGGCCACGAGGTTAATGGTAGCTACTTTTGGTATCTCCCAATCCTCACGCTGATGAGAAGTTTAGGCTGTCCCATCAAAATTCTGCTTGAGTTCTCACAAGAAGAACTTATGAAATCCCATTCAAACCAGCTATCCCCTTACTGGGAATTTTCCCAGAGGAACTGAAAATGTTATATCATATTGATATATGTGCAACTATGTTTATAGCAGCACAATTTGTGATAGCCAAGACTTGGAAACAACCAAGATGCCTGTCACATGAGGAATGGATGAAAAAGATGTAGTATTTTATACAACGGAATATTACTGAGCTATAAAGAATGATAAACTTGAAGCCTTTATGTTTAAGTGGATGTCACTTGAAGATATACTCATAAGTGGAATAAACCAGACTCACATGTGTAAATACTGTATAGTCTCCCTAGTGTAAGAACTAGAAAGAAGAAATAAAAATAGAAAGTTATAACACAATTAAAAAGAAAGTGATAACTTAAGGATTAGACTGCAAGGAGAGGTCAAGGAGAAAAGATAGGAAACATGACAGGGGCAAAGCCATATATTTATATACACAAGATGGTTAAAGCAATGATCCTGAGAATCTTCAACAAGTTTTTGAAGCTAGCAGTTAATTGGTAGGATTCTCACCCTGACTAACTATATATGCTGATAACTGTGAACCAAGCAACTGCACTGAAGATAGCAATGTGTAATGGTAGGGTCATTCTTGGAATGCTTGTCATTCTGGTCTTCTAAATACATACTCTTGTCATGACATAACAATTACTGCCATACTGTCAAGTAAATGTTTATTAAAAAAGGGTAATAAATGAAAACAAGAGATGAGGAAAAAAAAGTCACAGGACTGTCCTATGCTGTTTATGGTTAGATTTCTAAATTTCTGTGTAAATATACATAATTGTTTATTCCTATTTTTTAAAACATTTTTTATTTTTTAATTTTTTCTTCATATTCTGTAGGGACTTAAAGTTTAACATATCAATACTTGTTGGAAAATACCTATTTCATGTTATGTCTAAGATGTTTGATATTCAGATAGTGAGGGTAAACCCAACTCTAGGGGCTGGGGAGATGGCTCAGTGGAATAAGCACTTCCCTGGCAAGTGCAAAGGCCTAAATTCAACCCCCGGTTCTGAAAAAAAAAAAAAAACCAAAAACTGTATATGTTGTATTGTAATAATAATTTTCTCTTCTGGTGGGTTAACAACCTAAGTTTGCAGACCAAAAATTAGAAAAAAGAAGGGCTACAAGGGCAGCCAACATTTTGGCCCTAGGCTTTCAAGGTCAGTGAGGACTCAGAACATAGGAGAACCTTATTGTAATATCATGTAACTCAGTTGTGTGCCAAATTTTCTGATCAAGGAGATTATGGGGCCAAAGAGGAAAGTGATCGATGACATAGAGTGTGCCTAAGAAGAGTCACATGGAGAGAAAACATTCTCTCAGGTTTTCACAGAGAGCAAATTGGTCAAGCAAATTGGTCAACTCATCCACATTGCCGACACGGACAAAGGATCTACAAACGGCAGTAAAGGGTTTCAGGATAAATCCTTAGGGGATTAATGACTTTGTCAGATATAAAAGTTACATTTCTTGTTATATAGGTCTTGCTTCATCTTTGTCTTAACCATCCAGCAGAAAAGTATAAAAGCAAGGTATAAAAAGTAAAGCCATATTAATATGCTGAACTGTAAATGGCTCAAGTTAACAACTACTGACATTGCCAGTCTTACGGATAACCCACTACTATCATGGACTACTGAACTATATTGGAATATTTTGCTGAATTCATGCACCTACAATATTTAAATGATACTGGAATGCCCATCTCTGACAAAACTAAACAAAAAGGGATAAAAATGAATGACCATTTTGTGGCTGTATATTCTAAAGTTAGGATAGATATACAGCTACTTTCTCTTAGTTCAGTATGTGGAAAGATTTATTCTAATAGTGTTTGTGAAAAGAATATCATGTCTGCATCTTGTGCTGTGAATAACCACGGGGAAGACAATAATATGCAATGTATAAATTATTGAAACTCTCCTACTACTGATCAGTTTTGAGGCTGTCTCATTTCTATTTGTTTCTCAATAAAATTATTTTAAAAAATGAAATAGTAGATTAAAGAACATGACAAATAAAGCAACCACAACAGTTAAAAAAAGAAGAACTGATGATAGCATTCTCTGATTGGTTTCAGGAGCAGGGTTTGAAAACTTCTTTTCTGTTCATTTTCTAGATCTCTGTTTTTATCAGGTTATACCACTTGTTCACCCAATTTACCATGGTCTTATTACCTGCCTCAGTTCACTAGCTGCTCTGAGTTCTGGACTCTAACAGTCAATCTCTTTGTGAAATGGCACCATCCAAGCACTCTTTGACAATATGGCAGGTGCCGCGCCCACATTGGGATCCTTATCTAGTTGTTGCCTGCTGTGTGCAGGGAATCCCCTCAGAGTAAAACCCTACACTGTTCCTGCAGATCACAACAATCAAAGCCTACTCCTGCAGCCCATGTTGCTGGCACAGTCTACCCCTGCTGTTTTTTACTGGAGCCTCCAAGAATCTGGAAAAGCAGGCTCCTGTCACCATGAACCACAAGCCAGGAGCCAAGGAGAGTCCCGACTTTTTTTTTTTCTCTCTTTTCTGTGCTGTGGTCTGTCTGTCAAATTTCTCTGTAGCTTTTAATTTTTATGTTAGTTCCTTCCTGATTTCTGGTATTTGCTTTTCCTCTTTTCTTTCTCAAGTTGTTTAGTTCAGTGTCTAGAACTTTTAGAGGCTGTATTTTGCTACTATTCACCATTCTACCATCATAATTTTTCAATTTTGTAAGACTTTATGATTTTTTTCTTATTTTATTTTATTTTTATTATTTTATTTTTTCCATAATTTTATTGATAAACAGCAATGAGACAGTTTCAAATCAAATCGGTAGGACAGTTTCAATAACTAACACACTGAAAATATTCTTCTTAGTGGTTAATTGCTGTACCAGATGCAGACTTGAGATCCTATTTACAAACACCATTAGAAAAAATCATTCTATTCATTAATATAATGCATCTATATATCTATCCTAACCACTTTGAATACACAGATACAAAATGGACATTCATCTGTATACCCCTTTTTTTCTAGGTTCTGTTATTTGAATATTATAGGTGTGTAAACTCAGCAAAATATTCTAAAAGAGTCCAGTAGCCCATAATAGCATTGGGTCTTCTGTTTAACTGGCAATGCCAGAAATTATTGACCTGAGTCCCCCATAGCTCAACATAACAGCATGGCTTTATTTCCTATATTTCGTCTTCATACTTTTCTACTGAATGGTTAAGACCAAGGTAAAGCAGGACCTATGCAACAAGATTTGTAGCTTTTGGGTCTGATAAGGTCAGTGAAATCCCCTCAGGATTTATCCTGAGATCCTGTACCTCAGATTGTAGAGCCTTTGTCAGTGTCAGCCATGTGGATGAGTCACAGCCATTGCTTGACCAATGTGCTCTTTGTGAAAGCCTGAGAGAATGTTTTCTCTCCATGTGACTCTCCTTAGGCACACTCTACATCATCATCACCATGCACTAAACAAAAGTCAAAATGGATTAATGATCTAAACATTAAAGCAGAGACACTAAATCTCCTGGAAGAGAAAGTAGGAGGAACTCTTGAAGACATAGGGGTGGGCAAAGAGTTCATGGACAGAAATAAAATCACACCAGTAACAGTTGAAAGAATTAACAACTGGGACCTGCTCTTACTGAGAAGTTTTTTCACATCAAAAGAAATTACCAACAAAATAATATTCTTTTATAGAATAGCTATACTCTCTGCTTTTACAGTCTTTTATGGAGGCATTATTTATTTTATCCTAATCACATTCAACTTGAGAAAAAAATAACATAATATAATAATAATAAATCTCCATTTTTACCATGAAAAAATGAGACTCAGAGAAATTAAGTAATGTTTTTAAGGATATTTAACTGAGAAGTGCCAGAACAGTACTTGAATCAATGTGGTTCTGATTCCAGAAACTATATGTACTCTTAACAATGAATTAATACTACCTACCTTTTTGGGGAAGAGTTCCAAATAAAGCAGATGGCAAGTTTTTCCAATGTTATATAGCAAATAAATATACAGAAAATTCTTTAGAAGGCAATGGTTTGACATTCAGTAATAAAAATCTTACTTTGATAATACTAAAATCCTGAGGAGCCAGGTCCTACATTTCGCAGAACCTGTTGATTCTCTTGGTTGAATTGTTATCAGAACATTTGAGATCGTGTTCTGGCCTTTTCACTTTCTAGATTTTCAGTTTTGAGCAAGAAATTCAATTTCACTGAAATTCAGGCACACTATTATCTATGAAATGGGGTAAGCACTCATTTCTTACAAGGATTTTTGTGAAAATGATATAAGCCATTAGATGTGACTGTATTTTATAAGCACTAAAGCACTATGTGTAACAAAAGGTCATTGTCATTATCTGAAGTGAGTATAATAGGATTGCAGCTATATGTACAGTACATCTTGGGCACACAAACCAGATCAAGTTTTACAATTGTGCATATATCTAAGCTGTTCTTTTTCCTTGAGCTCAACCACTTGCTTGGCATTGGGTGGGAGAGTCTTAAAACTGTAAATACCCTGATTTAGTAGTTGAAACCAAAGATTAGCATAACGTTCTCTGTAGATAACTAGGTAATAAATATTTTAAGCTTTGGGAGCCACATGGTATCTCTTGCAGATATTGGAGTCTGTCATGTATACCAGCAACAGACAATATATAAATGATTGGGAGTAGCAAGTCTGAGTAAAACTTTATCCACAGAAACAGTTGTGAGATTTGGTCAACAATCTGTAGTTTGTCAGCTTGCAATTGAAATGATAGATATAGATATAGATATAGGCTGGGGAGATGGCTCAGTAGAATAAGCGCTTCCCTGGCAAGCGCAAGGGCCCGAGTTCAATCCCCAGTTCTGCCAGAAAAAAAAGAGAAGAAAAAAAAGAAAGAAAATAGATATAGATACATAGACATATAATTCGTTTTCAACAGACATAATTTATACATTTATGTACTTAGCACAGTATACTTTTTATAAAGAATAAAAATATATAAATATATAATTACTTTTTAATGATCCATATACATATCTGTATTTGTACCTATAATACATACATGTATTTTACATAGAATTAGATGTAAATTGTATGTTTGTATCTTGTATTTAGGAGATTCATGGAAGAGTAGGGATATTTTAGTCAGTAAAGTTCTTTCATAAGTTACATTATTGACATTGTCTTTAGATAATACCTTGCCTTGTAAAGCTATTGTACTCCTGCAGGATCTTTTTGTAAATTTAAAAACAAATATTTCTCCTCCCTTCCCTTCCCTTCTCTTCTCTTTTTCTTTTCTTTTTCTCATAAATGCTAAGTGTTCTGCTGCCTATTCCTACCTTCTCTCCAAATGTCTGCCTCAAGCAAAAGAAGGTAAAGTTAAATACTAAAAACAAGAGAGAAAAATAAAATAATTTTCACATTAAGTCATCTTTTAAATGACTTGTTTTGGTCTCTTATCAAAGTTGATTTGACTACAGGAGGCAGTAAAATATAGTGATTACAAGCATGAGCTTTGAAGTTGTACATACTTGGTTTTAGATTCAGTATCACTCCTTATTTGTGGGGTAATCTTTAGGATAATTTTTTAATTTCCCAGTGCCTCAGTCCTCCTCTCCCCAAAATACATAAAAGTATAGTATTCAGTATAGTTGAAATTAGATATAACATGTAATTAATAAGTGGTAGCTATTAATTTTATTGTTTAAAGAAAAAGATATACTCATTAAACAAGTGAGCTAGATTATGTCTTGATTACTGTCTCAAGATCTAACCTTTGCATGTCAACAGAAATTCATTTCCTCTAGGAGACATGTAAGAGATTGCACAAGTATTAATTGGCATGTACATCTTGCTAGTATGGAGAAAGAAAAGAAAGGGGATTTCTGATTTTTTCTCTCCTTCCATATATTCACTTTATCTGCCAGAGTTGAAAGGTCAAGCTGCAAGTAGAAAAGAAGTGAGGAGAAGGTAATACAGAGTGGCTTTCCCTCCAAAATCAAAGCATTCAACTGAAGCCGATCTGGAGCACAGTTGTGCACTTCTCCCACACCTACGCTACATCCTGGTGCCACAGCAATCAGAGAAGACTGCTGTGATTTTTGCTCAACATCAAAGCAAACTGGAGGCTATAGACCTTATGAAATCCAGGCAGGATAGTTCCACATGATTATTCTGTAGAAGTATACGAGGGAATACAAGTGGAAGGAGCTTTTGATGTTGCTTTGCAAATTAACTGTTTGCCCAGGGAGAGGTTTGGGGCAGGTAAGGAAAAAAGAAAACCATATTGATTTGATCTGTTGCATTAGCTGTGTATCTTGAAAGGTGTGTGAAAAGTTGGTTTTAAAAGTTTGGGCTCTGATTGAGGATTATTTTACTATAGTCAAAAAATAATACATGCAGGATATTTTTTTCTTTTTGCTTGTATCTAGCATCTGCAGTATCATTAATAATGTCTCTGGATCTTGTGAATTAAGGATCATCTGACCTGCTCCTTGCAGTAGAGGCAGAAAAAAAAGAAGTGAAAGTGATGGAAGATGAAGTGTCAAGTGTCCAAGGTACTCCAGTCTAACCTTAGGCAGAATCTAGCTACTAAATATGGAAGGTAATAAGGCAAACTCTACAGTATGTTGTTATAAGGGCAGTTTGCAAGCCATGCTCACAGTGGGCTGTACTCTTAAGCTCTTTTTATTTATAGATTCCCCCAGCCAAATGCTACAGATCTAGTTTTCTGACAAGTTTGGAACTCTAACAGATTACACACAGAGCATATTAGTAAAAATCATTCTAAAATGGCAATGTTTCCCTAATAATCAGGGAGGTAGTGGAAAAATTGGGATTCTTTCCACATCCAATGAAGTTTAGACTTTAGGTTGGTAGACAAGTTTGAAGTACTTGCCTTTTGTCCTAATCAGAAGGGCAGGAGAGAGTCAGTTAGATTTAGAGGCTTCAAATGATATTTAAGTAAATCTACTCTTCTAGCCAGTCATTGAACATTCTAGTTGCTGTGATTTGGTAGTCTTTGAGACTCCCCTTCTGCCATGATCTTTAAATTTAGTGAGTGATGAATGTTCTAACCAGCAACTAAACAACTGTGTTCTGGATCTTTAGTCATGGCCTTAACTGGCCCATTACATCCCTTTGATTTTTTCTATCAACAAAAGCTGTTTACCATGTAGACAAGTGGGGCCATACCAGATACATGGGATGGCAAATAATTAGGGACAGTTACTCATGTAAATGTAGCTTTTATATAGTGAAAGAACATCCCGTTATGCTAATTTTAACAAAATAATGTTTTTAAAAGTATATAGGAAATGAAATTCTTCTGTTATGTTGTGGAAGGAAAGAAAAGCAAGAGTAGGAGACAACCCAGGCTGCGGGATCCTGAACAGACCCAGAGCTCAGGCCCGGCGAGTGAGTGAGACAACCCAGGCCGCAGGATCCTGAACAGACCCACAGCACAGGCCTGGAGAGTGAGTGAGACTAGCCGGGGCCCACTGGATCCTGAGTAGACCAGGAGCACAGGCCTGGCAAGTGAGTGAGATGACTCAGGGCCCGCGGATCCTCATTTGACCCAGGTTGCAGGCCCAGCTGGGAACCCTTCAGCAGAACTCCCTGCAAAGAGGCTAGAGGCAAGACCCACCCAGCTGATTCAGGAGAGCAGAACGTCTTCCCAGAGAGACACAAAGGGTTCAGCTCTAACGCCTGCAGCAGAAAGAAGAGGAGCACACAGCCAGAACCAAACAACACCCACCTGGAAGAATCTGAACTTCATAGATCCGCACCTGTTGCTAAGGTAGTAACTCTATCTAAGCTCTACACCAAAGGTCAGAAGACAGTGGTATACAAAATGACAAAGAGAAGGAACAAAATGCAGTCTCAGGCCC
>NW_004525090.1:183938-186694 GCF_000260255.1 Octodon degus
AAGAAAGAAAGAAAGAAAGAAAGAAAGAAAGAAAGAAAGAAAGAAAGAAAAGCAAGAGTAGTAGGCCCAGGCAGAGCTTCTGCCTTCTTCTCTTCCCCACTTCTCCCTATAACTGCAGTCTTGGAGAATCTTACATAATAGCACAGAAAGTAATACAAATCTAAATTGAGGCAGCAATCTGCTTATTTATTTTTGTTCCTGGTTAAATAGCACCAGCTTCCAGCATAAAAATGTGATACAGCACCTAATATGATGCCAACCTGGTAGACTACATAGTGTATTTTTCAGATATCTCTGGGACTTTGACCTGGCACAAGGAATGGTCTCAAGACAGTGTCCTGAGACCCAAGTTCTAATCTAAGTTCACTCATTTAACTCATGCCTGAGGTAAATCAGACTTTTTCTACAGATTTATTTAATACATTAAATAGATTCATTTGGTACATGGGAGCCAGGTGAGTTCACAAAAGTATTATTGAGGATATAGATAGTACAAGTGTTTTGAATAAAATGTATAAATCTTCCTCTAAGTCATTGCATAACTCAGATATTGTATACTTCAGTGCTTTATTCAACATTTCCAAAAATCCTGAAATGAATTTTTAGGAACAAGTTTTTCATTAGTGTGCTAAGCCAGAGTATGTTGCCTATATTATATAAAGTGACACTTGCCCTTAGATTTTCTTATAAGAAATATTGTGGTCTCTTTCCCATGTGCTTTGCCTTTTTACACTTTGAACCATGCTTCTTAAAATGTGGTTCTTATACCTCCCTCCACAGAATCACTTGTTGAAATGTAGATTCCTGGGGCCAGTGTCCCAAGATTTACATCTTAAGGCCCCTGTAATCTGAACTTTCATGTTAAAGTTGGAGACATTCAGGATGAAGTTTCCTTAAGGCAGAGGTAAACTGGTGAATTCATTTTTCTCTTCATTTTTCAGTGTAAAGATCTGTGTTCATGGGCTGGCCAAATAGCTCAGCAAAATAAAGAGCTTGCAAGCAGGCACTGGGACTGGAGGGGTACAATCCCTGGACCTGCCTTGATGGCCCTGGCACCAGGGCACACTGAGAGGGCAACTGAGACTGGGTGTGGTGATGTGCGCCTGTAATCCCTGCTCTGGGGAGGCTGTAAACAGGTGGATCACCACAAGTCCGATCTAGTAGCGAGGCCTTGAAAACTCTGTAGACCTTTCCCTAAAATAAAAAATTTAAAAAAAAGATCTGTGTCCAGAAGACATGCACAAGCTAGTATGTACAACTCCATACCCACCCTTTTTTTCTTATTGCAAATGTGTATTGTCTCATCCTATGTAAACTTCCATTTTTGTGTGAAAGGGATACAGCTGTATAGTTCTTTTACTTAGATTAGTGTATGTAAACATGTCTTGTTTCACTCTTGCCAACTTTGAACTTTGGAGTCAAAGTCAGAGGCAGAGAAACATATTTGTGTCAAGAGTGGTTCTCAAAGTGTGGTTTCCAGCCCAGCAACATCACCATAGCCTAGGAATTTATCAGACATTCAAACCATCAGTATCCTGTACCCATTAGGCCTACTGCATCATAAAACTGAGGTGGACACAGCAGTAGGTGTTTAACAAACCCTCCGGGGAATTCTAACATACGATGAAGTTTAAGAATCACAGCCTCCTGGGAATGTAGACTGGTGCAACCATTATGGAAATCAATGTGGAGACTCCTTAAAAAACTAGGACTGGAAATCCCATTCAATCCAGCTATCCCCCTACTAGTAATTTTCCCAGAGGAACTGTAAGCATCATATCATAGTGATATATGTGTACCTATGTTTATAGCAGCACAATTTATGATAGCCAAATCTTGGAAACAACCAAGATGCCCATTACCTGAGGAATGGATGAAAAAGATGTGGTATTTTTGTACAAAGGAGTATTACTCAGCTATAAAGAATGATAAACTCAAGGTCTTCATATTTAAGTGGATGCCACTTGAAGATATACTCCTAAGTGAAATAAACCAGACCCATACATGTAAATATTGTACAGTCTCCCTAGTATAAGAACTCAAAAGAAGAAATACAAATAGAAAAGTATAACACAATTAAAAGGAAAGCGAGAACTTGAGGACTAGACAATGAAGAGAGAGCAAGGAAAAAAGCTAGGAAACATGACAGAGGCAAAGCCATACATTTATACGTACAATATGGGTAAGGCAATGATCTGAGACTCTTCAACAGGTTTTCAAAACTAGCAGTTAATTGGTAGGATTTCCACCCTGACCAACTATATATGCTGATACCTGTGAACTAAGCAACTGCACTGAAGATAGCAATGTGTAATAGGTTCATGCTTGGAGTGCCTGTCATTCTGGTCTTCTGAATATATGCTGCTTGTCATGACACATCGGTTGCTGCCGTGCTGTCTCTTGGGTAGATGATTGTTTAAAAAGGAAGGGGGGGGGTGGTGAATGAAGGCAGGAGATCAGAAAAGGGGTGTTGTGGGGCTGTCCTGCTACAATGCTGTATATGGTTAGATTTCTAAACTTCTGTGTTAAAAATATGTAATTGTTTATTCCTATTTTTCAATATAGCTACATTCTTTTAATTCAATGAATAGATAGATTTGTTCTAATAATATTTGTAAACAGGATATCATGTCTGCATCTTATACAATGTATAACCACTAAGAAAACAATATGCAATGGGCTGGGGAGATGGCTCAGTGGAATAAGTGCTTCCCTGGCAAGCGCAAGGGCCTGAGTTCAATCCCCGGTTCTGCCAA
>NW_004525090.1:189927-191071 GCF_000260255.1 Octodon degus
GTCCGCATCTTGTACAGCAATTAACCACTAAGAAGAATATATGCAGTGTATTATTTGTTGAAACTGTACTTCCTATTTGATTTGAAACTGTCTCATTGCTATCTGCTTATCAATAAAACTTTGGAAAAAAAAAGAGTCACCATTACAACAAATCATTCTATTCATTAACAGAATGTAACTATATATCTATTCTACACAGTTTGAACACACAGATACAAAATGCACATTCATCTATATAGCCTTTTTTTGTTAAGTTCTGTTATTTGAATATTATAGATGTGTTAACTCAGCAAAATATTCTAAAAATTCCAGTAGCTCATAATAGTATTTGGTCTTCCACTTAACTGGCAATGTCAGAAATTGTTAACCTGAATCCCCCACAACTCAACATAACAGCATGGCTTTATTTCTTATATTTTGTTTTTATATTTTTCTTCTGGATGGTTAAGACCAAGGTAAAGCAGGACCTATGCAACAAGAGTTGTAGCTTTTGGGCCTGAGAAGGTCAGTGAAATCCTCTCAGGATTTATCCTGAGATCCTGTACCTCTGATTGTAGAACCTTGGTGAGTGTCAGCCTTGTGAATGAATCAAGGCCATTGCTTGGCCAATTTGCCCTTGTTGAAAGACTGAGAGAATGTTCTCTCTCCATGTGACTCTCCTTAGGCACACTCTACATCATCGATCCCTTTCCTCTTTGACCCCTCTATCATCTTATTTATTCTATCACTTTCTTCATTATTCTCATAAATATGCTCAATTATATTTTGAAAAAAAAATCATTTATTTATCTATTTTATTTGGTACAGAGTCTCTTTAAACAACTCGGACTCATAGTGATCTACTTACCTTAGCCTCCCCAGGGCAGGGATTACAGGTGTGTGGCATATCTCTGAGTCTTGGTGGCTGGCTATCGTGCCACGGGGTTGGGGCTGCCATGGCATATGGTGCCAAAGATCAAACCCTGGTCCCTACACTTGCCTAAGCAGATGCTTAATCTGCTGAGCTATCTCACTGGCCCTCAAATATATTGGTATTTATGTTTCCTTGTTTACTATTTATTTTCTTTCGCTATACTGTAAGCTCATGTCACTCTCTCATTTGTTGCTCTATCCTCACTGTCTGAAACAGAGAAGGCAATATAGG
>NW_004525090.1:191171-199020 GCF_000260255.1 Octodon degus
TGTATAATTTTTTGAGATCATCATTGGAATAGAATAAAAAGAGCAGAAACATTTACTGTAATAAAAATCTCAATAGTAGCGATCAGTAAAAATGCAAGCAAGGGAACAAACTTGAAATATATACCAATCAGCAAATCCAGATGATATTCATTTGGGGATCTTGAGGGAATTCACTAATGATTTCGCTAAGCCACTGACAGGAGGAAAATCTGACAAAACCCCCTTGTGTATGCGCCATGATTTGCCTTGTCAGCATCCTGTGTAATAGTGGCATTCAGGCAGGTGCACTCAATAGAATCTTTTGCCCAACACTCCCTCTCTCCCATCAAATAATGATTACATTTCTAGATGGATTTTTGATACCAGAGCTAGCAGCATATACTTCTTAAGGAGTCCTTTTTATAAATAGGGCATCCTCAAAATGGAGGATATAATCCCAGTCCTATATGCAACATAGGATACATGTTTCCAGTGCCTTCATGGGGCAGCTCAGCCTCTAATGGTCTTCAGCTCTTGATGCTGAGATTTACCATTTTATGATCTGGAAGTAGGACTGGAGAGAGCAAGTGTGGGTGTTTCCAACAGAAACAGGAGTTGAGATTAAGGCACATTCCATTCTAATGTTTTCTCCTCTGTCATGGTCTTGACACTAAGCATGTGGAAGCTGGAGTGGCTGCCAGCAGGAAACTTGAAAGTGCGAGATGCCAGTACACTGGTTCATGCTGTGAAGAGGCGGGGATTTGGGAGACAATGTAAATAGCTTCTGTAGCCAAGATACTTTGCTGGCCTACTCCACTGGCACATAGCCACCTTCGTCTATGCTCATATGTGTGCTCACTAAGGCATGGCTGTGTAACTTCTGGAAATGAAAACATCACATTTGCCGATTGTTTCTTACCTCTTCTTTCAATTGAACAACACCCCACCTGTGGGACTTCTACCAGAGTTGATGAGCCACACGGCTCAGATATTTGCAAAGACTTACAAGCTTCCTAGAGATAAATGAAAGCCTCTGATTCCAGCATCAGACTGGTGTGAGCAATAGTCAATGCCAAGGCATAAGAAGACAAGTTACAACTTGGGATGACACTTTCTTCAAGCCTACTTGGTCCTCCACAATACATTAACAGCCACATTCTTGAACCAGCCCTGTGCTATATCCTCATCACCAGCCACACATTTCAGAAATGCATGGGAAAAATGGTAGCTGCTTCTGTACGATACTATCCTCAGGGGGATCCAAATGTGCTTTACTCACAGATGCAGCAAGGTGTAGTCATCATTTTAGAAAATCATTGATGGCAGTGTTTTTTATTGTAAAGATAACTTCTTTTAGCCAATTTCAGTTTTTATCACTTCTCTGCCTATGTTCAAGAGTGGTCCATCATCATACTACTTTTTTGGGTGGAACTGGGAATTGAAATCAGGCCATTGCACTTGCTAGACAAGAGCTTATTAGACTGAGCCATCTCCCCGGCCCCCATCATACTTCTTTTTGCCTAGCTAGCTTCTTTTTTTGTATTTTTGGTAGGCTAGAAATAAATCTCTTAGTTTTTGTCTAAACATTACCTTAGTGCATTTTTTTGAAAAATATATTCAGCAATTATAGAATTATGGGTTGATGGCTGGGTTCAGTATTTTACAGGTATCACTTCACTGTATTCTGGTTGGCATAATGCTGATTGTGTACAAACCACCAATGTAGCACCCCCAAATTCATCTGCAGTTGTGATTGACACATTCACAGTAGATGTCTGAGCCCTTCATTGTTTCTTAGTACAGTCATATCAAAGTATTTATATATTAAATATTTTATTATATTTAAATTACTGTCTCTTTGTCCTTTATACTGGTGATGGCATCATGTGATTTTTTCAGTTATCTCTCTAGTGGATTTATATTATTTAGAAATTTCGTTTTGGAATCTTACAGTGAAGGCTAGAAATACTGGTTATGAAAAGAGAGTATGGAATGTGGAAAATTACTGCACCAGACCAAATTATTATTCAGAAAATAATTAGTTTTCAATTCACAGTCCTCAATTTGTTTCATTTGATGCTTGGATAATCCACTCTCTGACTCTGACTAAAACTTATTGACAGTGCTTACTTCTGCATTGGTATTATGTTTTCTAAAATTTTTACAGTAAGCAAGCATGGCTTTCATATTTGGGAACTAAAAAATAAGATTTAAAATCAGGCAAAATAAATAAGATAAAAACAAAAAAAATCCCCATGTCTTATTTGTATGACTTTGTAGGTCACAAACATTTTGTATAATTATTTTATAGGAAAGCATTAAAAAAAATCAATGATTATATGTATCACATTCAACTTGCTTACCCAATAAACCTTCTAAAACATTTATTAGTACACAGTGTTTTCCAGATTTGAGTACCTAAGAATTTTAGACAATGTAGGGAGATATTCTAAGGTAAGTGATATTTTGAAGTCTACATTAGTTCTCTACAGCTATACTATAAATTTCTTCAGGATTTAGCGACTTAAAAATTAACATTGGGCCAGGGAGATGGCTCAGTAGGATAAGTGCTTGACTGGCAAATGCAAGGATCTGAGTTCAATCCCTGGTTCCAAAAAAAAAAAAAAAAAAAAAAAAAATCAACATTTATTTTCTCATAATATCTGAAGGTCAGAAATCCAGAAACACTTGAGCTATGTCGTTCTGTCTCTTGATCCCTTAGGGGTTTCAGTCAAGTTGCTGGGCCTGCAGTCATCCTAAAGCCTGATTTTGGCTAACGGCTATACTTCTGGGCTCACATGTTTGACTTTTATCAGAAGCTTTCAGTTCCTCATGATGTGCACTTTCCTAGAACTTTGAGGGAGGGTGTACCTCCCTCCCAACTTCTCCTTTTCCTCTGCATCCCTCTGTCATAGGTAAGCAGTTATCATCCTGCCATGCTTTTTTGCCCTGCTATTTCTGTTGGAGACAACCAGCCATGGCATGAATCCTTTGAAAAATGTGAACCGCAGTAAAATCCTGTTCCCCTAAACTTCAGGTGTCAGGTATTTTGCCTCAGCAACAAGAAAGGGACTAATACTATAAACTAATTTCATTAATTAACATCTTTTTTTTTTTTTTGCATTTAGTACAGGGGATACAGTGTCCATAGGGTCTCACTACAAATATTGGACTCCTAGTGATCCTCCTGTTTTCAGCCTCCCAAGCTCTGGGATTACAGGTGCATGCCCCCACGCCTAGTCTCAATTGCCGTTTCATCGCACCCTGGGGGTGGGGCTGGCACGGCGCACTGGGTATTGAACCCCGGCTGCTGTGCTCAGCCTAAACAGGCGCTTTAGTCCACTGAGTTATTAGGCCGGCCCTTTAACATCCTTTCTTCTGTATTCTGTTTCCCATATAGACTGTTGCACAGTGGGAGAGAAGAGCTAGCAATGATTGGAAGCAGGGATCACTGGAAGTAATTTGGAGACAGGCAACCACAGTGGCCCCTTGGAATGCTTCCTCATGGCTTGGAACGTTTATGAATCAAGTTGGGTAAACTTTACTGTGTTTTCACCTAGGCATGTCTGCTTGTATGTATGAATGTATTTATATATACCTACACATAAACACCAAAGAGAAGTTTTTAAGATAAAACAAAATGTTTAAAAAAATAGAAAATTAAAAAGGAGAAGAAAAATATTTTAAAAGAATATTTTTTCATTGCTATCTCACAGTGCTGTTATCAGCTCCATTTCCCTGCAATTCATATGCTAAAATATAGGTTCCTGACTTCGAAGAAAATGTATACATCCTGAAGTATATACTTGTAATATATGTTTCCTGGTACAACAATGAAAAGAATCCAAACTTTGGAAGAAACTAATTTTGATTTCATTCACTTTACCTGGTAAAAGATAGTCAAGGGTAATGATTTTTTGTGTATATTTTTAGGGAAGGGTTTATAGAGTGTGCAGGGTCTTACTACTAAATCGGACTCATAGTGATCCACCTGTTTACAGCTTCCCAAGTGCTGGAATTACATGCGAGGGCCATCATGCCCAGTCTCAATCTCTTTCTCAGCATGGCCCGGGGCAGGACCAGCACAGAGGCTCGAGATGAAACCCATAATCCGCTGAGCTCTTTGGCTGGCCAGTCAAGGGTAATAATGATCAAAAGGAGAAATTCTAGTGCCAGGGAGGTAGCTCAGTAGAATAAGCACTTGCTTGGCAAGTGAAAGGGCCTGAGTTTAATCCCCTGTTCCATAAAAAAGTCTGTTTTGTTTTTTTTGTTTTTTTTTTAAATATATTTGGTACAAGGTCTCACTATGCAGCTTGGACTGGTAGTGTTTTCAGCCTCCCCAGTACTGGGATTACAGGCACATGTCACCACACCCAGATTGGTGGCCGGCTCAGCACACCTAGGGGCAGGGCTGATGTGGTGTGTGGTACTAGGATTGAACCCTGGTCCCTGAGCTTACTTAATTAGGTGCTTAGTCCACTGAACTATCGCTCCAGCCCAAGAATCTGAGTTTAAATATTGGCTTTTGAGTTTTGAGGAAATCAGCCTGCCCGAGTTTCAGTTTCTTAAAATGTGATATGGAAGTCAGATTAACCTATACCTAAAACAATAACAGGCTTATTGTGAGGATCAAATAAAATATTGTTTTTAATATGGGGCTTGACCCAGAGTTAGCTGTCAAGAAATGCTACTTTTACTGTGACTATTTTTACTTTTTGATGTTTTGGAAATCATTATCTCCTGTAGTCAGGGCCTAGATTTCATCTCCCTATTCTGTCTCCTCCATTTCACTTGATAAAGAAGGACTGTCATGTTTTCCCTCTTCTGTAGGTCTTGTCACTGTGTGCATTCTTCCCTTCCCACTTCATTGAGAAAGCATCAGTTTCTGTTTAAGACAAACACACACACACACACCCCTAAGGAAAGGAACACATTCAACTATTATTGTATGTAAGCATCTTGATTCTAGTTGCATTTAAATAATGAGCACAGTTGTACTAAAGAATAGAGGAGGAAAATATGGAATGTGGTTTGGGAGACAAGGGAAGGAATGATGCACTAACTAGTGTATTTTCTAGGAGTCTAACTTTATAGAGTAGCATGAGAAAAATAGAAGGAGGAAGCAGCAGGTGTTAGATGGTGCCACATTGAGGAAGTTTTGAGAATATACAGGTTAAGTGAGAGATAACAGTAACTTAATCAATATCACAATTTTACTAAGGACCCGATCGTCAGGAATGTGCATATGTCCATGTCTATATGTGTACCTTTGTGTTGTGCTCATTGAAAAGGAATGCTTTGCTTCTCCTTTTTGCTGAGTGTATACCAAAAACAGTCACACATAATTAATATTAGAAAAGATTTTCTCTTTGGCTTCAAGCATGGATGTTTCACACAGCTACATGCTGGATATTTCCTGCTGGTACTTTCCAGTGATTCCTCTCTTTAGTTAGTGATGAGTACCAAGTAGGAATTTCTAAGTAAGAGTGGTTGTATGTCCCTCATAAAAGCATTTTCACTGGGAGTATAGTCTGATGTCATGAAAATTACTTCTTTTCTCAGTGAGGTTTTTCTAGAACTTCTTGCATATATGTATAACTACCTTTACACATTGTTCAGCCTAATGCTTGGATTTCAGGGTTGTAGGCATTAGATGATGAGGAAATCCACACTCCCACTGTGCACATAAATGAGCTATCATTTACTTTCAGTACCATATCCTTAAGCCTAGGCTGTGGAATCAAACACTATGATGTGGAAAAACCTAAACTAAATATAAGATTTTCATGTAGAGCTAAATTGGCCTCTCACTGTCTAATTCACTGTGTACTGTTGCTTCAAAGCAATTTTCTGACAGGAGGATGGTCTAGATAAACAATAACAAGTGCAAAGACAAATCCCAAATCTCTCATTAAGCATAATTACTGTAATAGAGCTTATTATTTTTCACCTTCCTATTATGGTCTTTTAAATTAAAGAAACACTCAGAGACAAACTTCACCTAGCACTTTCTACAGAACTTCAAGCCAATTTTATTATATTAAAATCTTACCTTTTACCAGAATGCTTAGAGAATCTTAAGTGCCTTTGAAAGAACTTTCATTCCTTCCATTGTGTGTTCTCTGCTAAGATCATATAAAATGCCTTGTCACATAAGATGTGATTGTCAGTAATGGTGGATAAAAGCTGTTAGAGCTCATGATGACCTCTTCTTACTTTAGAGATAAAATTATGCCTTTACTCACTTGCCACCCTAAAAGAGGGTAGCAAATGTCAGTGAATGATGCCCAAAGAATAGTGGCAAATGAGTGTGATGTATTCTTACCCACTCCCTCATGTACTCCAAGTTTGAGAATCTTAAATTATGGCAGACATTTTCAAACAAGGGGAAATATTAATTCAGGGAATTTGTTTTTGAAATAATGAAAACAGTAAACACAGATGGAAGTGAATAAAATCTACTGAATGGAAGTGATACATAAATAAACTGTAAGTGTAAAAAATAGTTTATCTGGTTATTAAATGACTACCAGGACTATGAAGAGGGTATTAATAATATTTATTTTAGTAAATGGATGTTTATGTCACAATAAGGCAGATGGTGATGATCATAGCAAATGAAACAATGGTTCATATATGGACTGTAAGTTCAAGGCACTTACAGTAAAGCAAAGAATGTTAACATTAAGTAAATCATATGCATAATAAAGTTATAAAAGGAAAGCACAGCATGTTATGGTTATATCTAACATGGGACTCTGATTTCATCTGAGGGTTACTGGAGCAGGTCTACCTTCAGAAAAGACCTTTATCCTGAACCCTGAAGAAAAGAAAGGTTAACAAAAGGAGATGTGAAAAGTGTTATAGGTGAAGGAAATGCCATTTTCAAAGGTAAACAATAGAAATGAGAAAGCACAATATGGTCACAATGCAGCAAGATGAAGAGTATTCAGACAGAAAGGAGTCTATTAATATGCTCTTTGAGGATTATGACTCTCTTTTCTACTCATTGTAGGTCTCTCTTCAACATTTGCTCTTTCCAAGAATGTAGCTACCTTATCACTCAGAACCCACTCCTAATATTACATTTATAGCAAGGAATTCCTTGATCACCTTAGCTGTATTTTTCTATCATCTTATTTTTTGCCATAATTTTATTGATAAACAAATAGCAATGAGACAGTTTCAAATCAAATCAGTAGGACAGTTTCAATAATTAACACACTGCATACATTCTTCCTAGTGGTTAATTGCTGTTCAAGATGTGGACTTGATATCCTATTTAGAAACACCATTACAGACCCATTCCTAGCTCAAGTCCAGTGAGTATGTGGAGAGCTTCCTGCTGCCCTGTGCCGGTGGGACCAGTCCCAGCCCAGGCAAAGCGTGGGCCGGACCCTCTCCCAAACCCTCGCGCCGCCCCCCACAATTCCGCCATACCTCCCCCAACCCTCCCGCCCAGTAGGAATTTCTGCTGACTTCCGGGAACCCCCAGACCCAGTCCTAGCCCGGGTCCACAGCGGGAAGGAGCTGAGAACAGCAGCCAGACCTGAGCCAGACGGAGCTAGATAAGCCCAAACTCTATAGAGCTCCACCTGAACTTCAGTACCTGTGAAGGTACAGCAAAAATCTACAAAAAAGGGCAGAAGACAGTGCTACACAAAATGACGAGAAGGAACAAAATGCAACCTCAGAACACAAGCCCACCTGTAACAAGTGCAGAGGACACTGACACAGAACAAATTGGAAATCACACAGCTGAAAACAATGAATCAACATCTTCTGAAATAAAACAGCTGCAGAAAGATATAGAAGACCTCAGATTGGAAATGAAAAAAGAAATCCCTGAATTAATAACATCTGCACTAAA
>NW_004525090.1:206605-212364 GCF_000260255.1 Octodon degus
ATATATTTGCAGAAATGGGGATTGAACTCAGGCCATTGTGCTTGCTAGGCAAGTGCTTATTCTACTGAGCTAGCTCCCTGGCCCCCTTATAGGTAATATTTGTGTTTAAAGTTTTTACATATAAATTGTTGCACTATATATACATGTGAAACCACAACAACAATCTATGTATAAACCTATCCAACCCTTACAAAAATGATTTCTTCTACACTTTTAGTATTTTTGTGGTAATAACACTTAATATAAGACTTAATCTCATAGAGAATTCTTAGATATATAATCCAATATTGTCAACAATAGTATTTGCAATCATAGTGTAAATCTTTAAGATTGCCTTTTTATCCTTTGACCAATTATATTTGGCATTCATTAACTAATCTGTTGACTACTTCTGTTAGTATTAGCAGAGTGAAATTACTACTCCATAGATTTTCATAGTTCTTAAAAGCCTTTAGATACGACCAAAAAGCAAATGTAAAAAAAGTACCATTTGGAATGGAATGATTTTTGTGGTTAGAATTCTAACTATATATTTGGTAAAGCAACATTATTTAGCAAAACAGAGACTCACTACAAAAATTGTAAGCAGCAGTGACACTTTATGAATATAGTGAAATATTTAAATTACTCTTTGTTTACATTATTTACAAGATTTGGATTCACTACAAATTCTCATCAATTAAATTGGTCATTCTTATTCTACCTTAAGCCGGTGTTTTTTCTCTAAGTCCATTTTCTCTATCTTATTGGGTAAAGTGCCAAATATTGTAATATAACATCTTACATCCAGTGAAATATAATGTATGATTTCTCCATATTTGTACAAAATATCAAAAACAGGGGAAATGTTACTATTTGTTAGATATTGTACTGCACAAAAACATGCTGGTTGTTACCTATAATCACGTCCTCTTATAAGTAATAAAAATATTTACTAAGCACTGAGCATGTATCATATCTTGTTCTAGGTTGTAGGAAAAGGAAATGAATAGGAGTTCAGCTGTCATCATTAATGAACTGTGAGTAATTTAAGCTAACCTTTGAAAACAGTAGTCTACACTCTTTCTCCTAAGTTTAGGGACTTCTAAAGACGCTGTGTAAGGCTTCACACTTGTCAATTTTTTAAAAAATAATGTGTTCAGCACTTTGATGCCATTTTCAGCTGGCCTCTTTCCCATGATTGTGATATGATATGGTGTCCTTCTTTTACCAGTGTATTTTGCTCTGACCCTACCTGGATATTTTAGGAAGGCCTGGGAAACAACATTGCTCAGTCACCTACTCCCACCCTCCTTTCTTCATTTATTTGAGAGTCATCATGCTCTTTGGACCATTTTTCATACTTTGTATGATTAAGGAATATTGTTCATTAACTTTTATTTCTTATTTCTTCTTAGGCCTCCTTAGGGATCTAGCCTGGTTTTTAGTTTTTGTGTGGCTTTCCTATTTTCTTTTCATGTCATTGTATTGCTCTGGGTTTTAGCCATCACATCTTATTACCCTTAAAACAGCTTGGAACCTTGACATTGGAGTGAAATTGCTTCATGGTGCATAAAGTTCTTATTTCATTAACACTAATTTCTCAATAATTTTTTCTAACGCCACCTAGGAGCTAGATTTGTACACAAAAATATTATTTCTGCTTTCCTTATCTGCTTTCCAGTCTACTGAGAGCCTGTGTCTCAAGAGGGCAGAACAATGAAGCATGCCTCTATGGTGCTGTCTTGGTCATCTTAGGTTGTCATAACAAAATTTTATAATCTGTGTGGCCTAAACAACAAACATTAAATTTCTGAGCATTCAATAGACTCAGAGTCTAAGATGAAGGTATCAGTATGGACAATTTCTGGTGAGCACCATCTTCCTGAGTTTATGTGGCCTTTATCTCAATGTTTTTGTTTGGCAGGAAGAAAGACAGCAAACTTTCTTGTATTTCTTTTTATAACGTGACTAATCTCATCAAGAGGGCTCCATTGTCATGACCTAATGTAAAACCGATTATCTTCCAAATGCCCCATTTCCAAATGCTTAGTCTGGAACTGGAATCAGCATGGAGCAGGGGACATTATCTAGGGAAGTTAGCCTGGAAGCATATAAATGAAGAACATTTGAAAGATTGAGAAATTGTTTGATATTGAAAGGAGAAAAGACCAAGAATTCAAGATGAAACATGAACCCACAGGGACATTCCAGAGTCATCTTTTATGAGTAGGGCTGAAGAGGTTAATGGTAAATTCATATGGATATTGGTTTCCCTAGTGGACGTTTTCAAAGGTGCAGAATCTAGTGACCATAGTGTTCCTTGAAGGATCGTGTGACTTGCAACATTAGCCATCCTTGCTTAAAATCTTGTATTGCCTATTGTCAGACTAGAAAGACATTAAATGCAAACCAAAGGTGCCTGCAATAAGCAGGCATTGGTCAATAGAGAATTAGAGATAGCATTTCTTATGAAATTGAGAAGTGTTCACTTATATTTTATTAATGAAATTTATTTTTACTGATAAATAAAACATTGAAAAAATATATATAAAGGAGGTAATGTGATATTTTTGTTACATGAGTACTTCATGAAATGTATAAATCAGGTAAAACATCTCTATCTTCTCAGAAGTTAACCATTTCCTTATGAAAACATTCCAAACCCTTTCATCTAGCTTTTTGTAATGCACAATCACAATATTATTGAGGTTCGATCCCCAGCTCCACACACAAAAAATTGCAATGTTATCACCATTAGTCATTCAACTGTGTGCAATAGAAGAGCAAAACTCTTCTCCTATATCACTGTAACTTAGCCATTGATCAAACTTTCCCTATCCCTCCCTAAGAGATAAGGAAAGAAGAAAGCCCCTTACTCTCCTCATCCTCTTGCAGCTATCATCTATTTTTCTGTTCCACATATGAATGAACTCATGTGGTATTTGTCTTTCTGTGTCTGGCTTATTTCACTTAATATAATGATCTTGACTTCCACCCATGTTGTCACGAATGACAGTGTTTCATTCTTTTTGTAGCTGAATTCTATTCCATTGTGTATAGAGGTACGTGCCATCATTGTAATTAATTCATATGTTAGTGAACACTTTGGTCTATTCCATTTCTTGGCTATCTTGATTACTGCTACAATAAAAAAGTTAGTGCTGGTACCTCTTTGACATACCTATTTCATTTCCTTTGGGTATAAACCCTGTAATGTGATCCCTAGCTCATACAGTAGTTCTATTTTTAATTTCTTGAGGAACTTCCATAATGTGTTCTACAATGAGTATACTCGTGTTTCCAAGCAACAGTGTGCAAAGGCTCCTTCTTCTCTACATCTTCACCAGCACTTGTTTTCTTTATAATAATCTTTGTAACAAGTGTGAAATATTTCTTGTGGTTTTACAGTACATTTCCTTGACCATTAGTGATATTGAGCATTTTTCACATTCTCATTGGGCACTTGTCTTCTGAGAAATTTCTAATTAAGTTTATTGCCCATTTAAAAATCACCTCCTTTGTTCATTTGCCATTAAATTTTCAAAGTTCCTTAAAATTCTAGCTGTTACCTTCTTGACTGTCAGGGGGATAGTTTACAAATATTTTCCCTTTCTATAGGGTCATTCCTTTTTATGTTGATCTTTTCTTTGTTGGACAGAAATTTTTATTGTGATATAATTCTATTTCTCTTTATTTCTTGTGATATTGGGTTTTTCTCCAAAAGAATCTTTTTCCATTATAATATCCTGAGGCATTTCCTCTATGTTTTCTTCCATAGGTATCATAGTTTCAGGTTTTACATTTATCTTTAATCCATTTTGTGTTGAATTTTGTAACTTGTGAGAGGTACGAGTTTAGTTTCATTTTTATGCATATGAGTATTCAATTTACCAGAACTGCTTACTACAAAAGCTATTTTCCCTGCAATGTGTATTCAAAGCACCTCTGTCAAAAATTAGCTGTAGGGGCTGGGGAGATGGCTGAGTAGGATAAGCGCTTGACTGGAAAATGCAAGGACCTGAGTTCAATCCCAGGTTCCGCCAAAAAAAAAATAATAAATAAATAAGTAAATAAATAAATAAAAATTAGCTGTAGATTATTTACTACTAGAATCTCCACTCTGTTATGTGTCTTTGTGTCTGTTTTATGTCAATGCCATGCTGATTTTGATTACTACATTTTTATAGTATGTTTTGAAGTCATAAAGTATAATCATTCTTGGTTTGTTTTTTGCTGAAGATGAATTTACTGGTTCAGAATTTTTGTGGTTCCATATAAATGGATCACTAGAATTGTATTTTCTAGATTTTTGAAGAATTCTATTGATATTTTTATAGGTATTGCATTTAATCTGTGTATTGCTTTAGGTAATGTGGACATTTAAAAATATTAATTCTCCTTATCCATCAACACACACAGGATGTCTTTTCACTTTTTGTCTTATTTAATTTCTTTCATCAACGTATTGCAATTTTTATTTCATACATGATTTACCTGTTTAGGTTATGCTGAGATATTATTTATTTATTTATTTATTTTGTGTGTGTGTGTATGGCCAGCTCAGCCCACCTGGGGGCAGGGCTGGCTGGCATGTGGTGCTGGGGGATTGAACCACAGACCCTGTGCTTTATGATGAGATTATTTTATATCTAGTATAAAATAATTGCTTTCTTGATTTCTGTTTCAGATAATTTGCTATTAGCATGTAACAATACCTCTGATTTTTACATATCAAATTTGTAATCTGCAAAATTGCTGAATTAATTTATTACCTTGAATAGTTTTGGGGTAAGGTCTTTGGGATTTTCTTTTTTTTTTCTTTTTTATAAATTTTATTTATTTATGTGTGTGTGTGTGTGTGTACAGTGTGTGTGTGGCCAGCTCAGCCTACCAGGGGGGGCGCGGATGCCTGGCATGTGGTGCTGGGGGATTGAACCTTGGTCCCTGTGCTTTGCTTAGCTTGTTCTAGGTAGGTGCTTTAGATCACTGAGCCATCTCACCAGCCCCGGGATTTTCTATTTATAGGGTTGTATCATTATCTGCAAATAGAGAAAATTTGAATTCTATTTTAACCAACTGAATGACATTTATTTCTTTCTCTTTCCTAATTGCTCTGGCTGGGATATCTAGCACTATGTTGAATGAAAGTGGGGGGAAAATAGGCTTTTGGCCTTGTTACATATCTTGGAAAGATTTCAGCTTTTCCCCATTAAATATAATATTCTCAGTGTCATAATGGATTTTACTATGTTGAGGTACATTGCTTTTAGCTCCAATTTGCTCAATATTTTATGGAAAGCAATTTCTGCATGTACAGAAACAACTGTGGTTTTTGTGCTTTATCTTTTTGATATGCTGTATCACATTTATTGATGTGTATACCTTGAAACACCTTTTATTTCAGGATATATTGTGTTCAATCACAATGCATAATTATCTTAATTTGCTTTTGGACTGAGTTTGCTTTATTTTTTAACAGATGCATATAAGTTTATCAAGTACATTGGTCTGAAGTTTACTTTTACTGTTGTATCCACATCTAGTTTTACATCAGAGTAATGCTGGCTTCACAAATTACATCTGGAAGCATTTTTCTTTCTCTCTCTCGCTCTCTCGCTCTCTCGCTCTCTCGCTCTCTCGCTCTCTCGCTCTTTCTTTCTTTCTTTCTTTCTTTCTTTCTTTCTTTCTTTCTTTCTTCCTTCCTTCCTTCCTTCCTTCCTTCCTTCCTTCCTTCCTTCCTTCCTTTCTTTCTTTCTTTCTTTCTTTCTTTCTTTCTT
>NW_004525090.1:213517-215214 GCF_000260255.1 Octodon degus
CATGCCAGCCAGCCCTGCCCCCTGGTGGGCTGAGCTGGCCACACACACACACACACACACACACACACACAAATAAATAAATAAAATTAAAAAAATAAAACTTCTTGGGACTTGTTCTGGGGCCTATCACATGATCTATTGTAAACAATAGTCTAGTCTGATTAGAGTATATATTCTGTATCTTGAGATGGAGTGTTTTGTGGTTCATTTGGTTCACTTCACTGTTGTTTGTTTGTTGATTTTGTGTGTATGTATGATCCATCCATTGTTGTAAGTGAAAACAGGAAAGTCTCCTACTGTTATTATTTTGGAGTGTATGTCTACCTTTAAGTATAATAATTTTTTGCTTTATGTATTTGAGGGCTCCAAAAGTACATAAATATATTTATAAGTTGTCATTTTCTATTACTTAGTTGACTCTCATCATATAATAACCTTCCTTATCTAACGTGTATTTCATGTGATATAATTATGGCTACTCCCACTTTCTTGTGGATTCAATTTACATGATCTATCTTCTTCCATTCCTTCACTTTCAACCTTGGTGTGCCCTTAAAAGAGAAGTGCATTTTATATAACTGGCATATAGTTCCTTTAAAAAATATCTTTTAAAGAGAGTTGAAAATAGTATTAAAACAGAAATATTGCAAGTGATAGAGAATTTTATTAAACAACGTAATAAGAATTTCATGATTTTCTGTAATGCATAGTGTTGTCTTCAAATTAGTTGTTCATATTACCAGATATATGTATGAAAAATTGGAAGAAAACAGAAATATGTAAGAAATTAAGAAGAGAAAAAGGTAAAAATATTGCAAAAAGGACACAAAATTTATTAAGCATTAACTGCTCCTTTCCATAGATAAGCAGAAATGCACAGTACAGTTGTCTAAACCATACTCCTTGTATACATAGATAAATCTATTTTCCCCACTCCCTCTCCTGTCCTGCTCAACTCAGTAACTTTCCTTATGAATAAGTTCATTTGCTTTTCCTAGTATCTATTGAACCCTTCAAATTCCATTTTCTCTTTCAGGTTTTCACACTAAGGAGACAATACTATGTTTGCACATGCAGGTCTGATCTATTTCCCTGTTGTGAGGCACTGTAGACCTCAGATACCCACACCAGCCCCAATATAGGTATCTAGAACCATTTGTGATACCTGTTCCTTCATTTGTTATTCTTTCTCATAATCTTTCTAGATACTAATCCGTGCTATATAGTTCACACATATTTGATCCCATTCTCTAGCTCATTTTTCATCTTTTTAACTGTGTGTTTTAGAACAAATTTTTAAATTTCACATTTAAGTTCATGACATTTTTTTCCATAATTTTATTGATAAACAAATACCAACTAGACAGTTTCAAATCAAATAGCTAGGACAGTTTCAATAATTAACACACTGCATACACTCTCCTTAGTGGTTAATTGCTGTACGAGATGCGGACTTGAGATCCTATTTACAAACATCATTAGAACAAATCACTCTATTCATTAAGAGAATGTAACTATATATCTATCCTAACCACTTTGAACACACAGATACAAAATGGATATTCATCTGTATACCCTTTTTTTTGCTAAGTTCTGTTATTTGAGTATTATAGGTGTGTAAACTCAGCAAAATATTCTAAAAGAGTCCAGTAGCCCATAATAGCATTGGGACTTCTGTTTAACTGGCAAGGTCAGAA
>NW_004525090.1:215624-216623 GCF_000260255.1 Octodon degus
TGACCTTAGAAGGTTAGGGCCAAAATGTTGGATTTCCTTGCAGCCCTCCTTTTTCTCTAATTTTAATCTGCAAACTTAGGTTGTTAACCGTCCAAAAGACAAGCTCATTGTTAGTACCATACAACTGAGGCTATTAAGCTTAACCTCACTATCTGTCAGCATAGCAAATATCTTAGGCATAATAAGGAACAGGTATTTTTCATCAAGTATTGATATGTTGAACTTTAATTCCCCACATAATATGATAAAAACATTTAAAAATTAGAATACATTTTTAAAATAGGCATAAAGAATTATATACTTCTTATGTTTACACATAAGTCCAAAAATCTAACCATATACAACCTTGAAGCAGGACAGTTCCACAATATTCCTTTTCCTATCTCCTGCTTTCATTCACCACCCCCTTCTTTTTGAACAACCATCTATCTGAGAGACATCATAGCAGCAACTGGCATGTCATGACAAGCAGCCCATATTCAGAAGACTAGAATGACAGGCAATCCAAGCATGAAACTACTATAAGACATTACCATCTGGAGTGCAGTTGCTTAGTTCACAGGTATCAATATATATAGTTAGTCAGGGTGAGAATCTTTCCAATTAACTGTTAGATTGAAAAATCTTCTGGATATTCTCAGGATCATTGCCTTGCCCATCTTCTACATATAACTGTATGGTTTCTCACTGTCATGTTTCCTAGCTGTTTTTCTTTCCCTCACTTCATTGTCTAGTCCTCAAGTTCTTGCTTTTAGTTATATTATACTTTTCTATTTGTACTTCTACATTTTAGCTCTTAATAGCTGAGTAATACTCCATTGTGTAAAAATGTCACATCTTTTTCAAGCATTCCTCAGGTGATGGGAATCTTGGTTGTTTCCAAGATTTGTCTGTCACAAATTCTGCTGCTATAAACATAGGCACACATATATCGTTCTGATATGATGATTTCAGATCCTCTGGGAAAATTCCCAATAGAGGAATAGCTGGTTTAAAGGG
>NW_004525091.1:0-1121 GCF_000260255.1 Octodon degus
GGAACTGGGCTAGGACTGGGTCTGGGGGTTCCCGGAAGTCAGCAGAAATTCCTACTGGGCGGGAGGGGTGGGGCAGGTAGGGCGGAGTGGTGGGGAGCGGCCCGAGGGGGTGGGAGAGGGTCCGGCCCACGCTGCACCTGGGCTGGGACTGGTCCCGCCGGCGCAGGTTAGCAGGAAGCTCTCCACACACTCACCGGACCTGGGCTAGGACTGGGTCTCAAGTTATTAATTCCTAATCTGTGTGTATCACACGCTGAGATTTAAAAACTTTAAAATTTCAGTGATGCATAATCTTATTGTCCCTCACCATCAGGAGCAGAGAAGGCCTTCACTCTTCCCATCACTCACACCCACTCACCTGTGGAAACTTATAGAGCTCCAGAAGTGTTGCACTTTTTCCAACATTTGCCCAGGTTGTTCCCATCAGGACTGCTACAGACTTGCTCTCTTTCCTACCGGTATAGTTAGGGACCTCATCGTGTCCTGCGTGCAGTTTGAAGAAACTCTCCAGCAGTCTCCAATGACTGTAATGTATTTGGTGGAACTCATATCCCAGTGTTATGTTGGGTAGAAGGTGGGGATTCCTGTTGATCTTTTCAATGGCAAAAACAAGGGCTAGAAGATTCTGGTAGTTGTCTGGCACAAGCCTTCAGAGAGATCATAGGTTTCCTCAGAGAAAAGAAGAAATGATTACATTTCAATCAGCTATAATATGATCTGTTAATTCAATGCTTGTAAGCAAACTCCATTTTCATAACTTAAGACCCTATAATGAAATAATACTAAATGGAACTAGAAATTCAAATTTAAGTTAGTACTATAAAATCACATCATGTATGTGGATTTCTCCTGAAGGAGTTTAGTATCCTTACAAGAGGTCAGAATTAAATTGCTCGATCATTTTGCATGTAATGATGGATTGACATGTGTGCTTCTAAGAAACTAGGAAAAAGTTTTTGTGATAACTTTTCCTGGAAAAAATATATATATTTTTTCGTGTGGTGGCATTGCCATTCATTTATTTTATTTTATTTTTTTTCTTTTCAAAGTTTTATTGATAAACATATAGCAATGAGACAGTTTCAAATCAAATCGAGAGTACAGCTTCAACAAATAATACA
>NW_004525091.1:3051-8915 GCF_000260255.1 Octodon degus
CCCACCAGCAGTGGAGAAGGGTTCCTTTTTCCCCACAGCCTCTCCAACATTTGTTGTTGGGTGATTTCTTTATGATAGCCATTCTTTCTGGGTTGAGATGATATATCAATGTGGTTTTAATTTGCATTTCACGAATGGCTAGTGATGTGGAGCATTTTTTCATATATTTATTCGCTTGTTTAATTTCTTCCTCTTAGAAGCGAAAAAAATATTTTTAATTTTTAAAAATTAATTTTACTTGGGAACAAATAACAGTGAGACAGTTTCAAAACCTATTAGTAGGACAGTTTCAATAATTAGTACTTTGTACATTATTGTCTTCTTAATGATTATTCATAGTATAAGATGCAGATATGATATCCTGTCCAAACACTATTAGTACAACTCTTTATTCTCATTGAATTAAGAGAAAGTTGTTGTACATCTGTCTTAAGTATTTTGTATATACAGAAACAAAATGGTCCTTCTTTTGTATCTCCTTTTTCTGTTTATTTTTTCAGAGATCAGTAATCCATTGCCATTTCAATATTGTAGGTGCATGAATTCAGCAAACTAATCCAATATAGTCCAGTATTCCATAATAGTGGTGGGTTATCCCACTCTTGTAAAGTCTGAAATCATTTTAAATACAAATAATTCTTGTTTTATACTTGCAGACAAGATACATTTGTATAGAGCCATCTGAATTAAGCCTACAGTAAATTAAAAGAACACCCAGAAAATATATTGTATTTTGTGACCGATTGACGCATGAAAAGTCTTAAAATTTATTCTAACGGAAAAAAAGTTAACTTAGGATCTGCAAGATCCCTATTAACTTCTACAGGCATAAGGAAAATTGAATTTAGAAACAAAAGTGGGAAGATCATAGCAGTTTACATTCAGTGTCCACTGTATAAATATTTCCATGTATGAAGAACCAACATTTTTGAAAATAATAAGACACCATTATATCATTTATATAGCAAGAATTACCATATATAAGTTGGAATGCCAATGGAAGGAAAAACAATGATAAATGAATTATCTAGGACCCTTAAAAACATGACATCTTTGGGATGACTATGGCTTCAGAATGCTGTCTTAGTTATCATCAAAATTTAGGATGCTCTGTCACTTTCAGGGTATCAAAGGAGACAAAAGCTAGCAAAGGCAAAGACATTTGGAAGAAAATTGAAGGATTTCCTCAAGTGAAAACTCCTAGGAAACTAAGAAATATGAAATTATTTTAAATTTTTCATCCTTTCCCACATTTCATAAATAAATGTAGTGTCAATGGTAAAAGTAACATCTGTGCAGAGTTCATTGTAAATAAACCTGATACTGTTCAGATTTTCTACCATCTTGAAGACACTATCCCAACAAATGACAAAGTTTTGCATTATTATTGACTGATGGCAGCCAGAACACCACAAGAGAAACTGCAGGTATTTCCTTTAGTTGCTCTTGCTGGTGAGCCTTGCTTCACAGCCTGATTCATATTTCCATCTCGATATTGCTAACAGTGGATTTCAGAATATGTATTATTGCTTTCCTTTATGCACCACTGCAAGTTGAACTGTAGTGCCCCCATGGTAGGCACGTGCTCTTCTACATTGCTACATCGCAGAACTGCGCATGTGGTCTTCTGTCGTGGGTACGGTGATCTATACATGCATAACAAAGTAGACTTGCCTATGTAACTTTCATTATCTTTTTAAACGCAAATCTGTTACTCATCTTGCACACAGGACTGCTGAAATCCAACAACGTGCTGCCACATATTTTCTTTTGCCACTATTTCTCCTTAGTACTCACACACATATACTCATCCTCATCCTCATTATTATTATAGACCTCATTTTCATTGATTTTCTTTGACTCCATTTTTCTTGAAATATTATACTATGTGAGATCACAGTTGATGTGTCATAGACACAATTCTAACCTTCATGTCATTGTCAATTTTCAATATATTTTGCTATTATTTATTTATTTTTGCTGCCACAGATCAAAACCTTGCAACCTTGCAATTGCTTGACAGGCACTGTGCCGCTGAGGCATTCAGGTATGTTTGCTATTATTTTTAATCATTCATTTACTTTATCCTATTTATCCTATAGCTGTAAAGAGTCAGGGAGGGTGGGAGGAACAACAGGGATGCAATGGAAGAAAGGATAAATAATTATGATGCGTATGTCCATTCAACAACTGTTTTAGATAATGAATGATATCATTATGTACTGCTAATGGAAAGAAATATGAAAGGATTTAAATTAATAAAGATAGGGATATGGTCCTGAGTTGGACACCCAGTACAAAAAAAGCTATGATAATTTATAATTTACAGTGATTAATATTTTGTAAGTTTTTCAACAGTCTTTGGCATTTTTCATATTTAGTTTATTATATCTGTGTCATTTATAAATAAGGTTTTTAAACAAAAAGCTGTTATTATTTTTTTCCATAAAATTTCAGTTTTTCTTCAACTGATAAATTAGATTGCTTATATTTGTCAAAAGTAATATTTTTCATTTGTGCTCCCTGATTATTTGCTTCACATTTTCATATATTTTAAACATACTTTCTAGTGTTTAATTTTCAAGTATGAATGAGTTCCTGATTTTTTATACTTTTTTCCATAATTTTATTGAGAAACAAATAGCAATGAGGCAATTTCAAACCAAATTGGTAGGACAGTTTCAATAATTAACACATTGCAGTCCCAGTCCAGGCACAACATGGGCCGGACCCTCTCCCACCCCCTTGGGCCACCCCCCACCACTCCGCAGTAACTCCCCCACACCACCCGCCGAGTAGGAATTTCTGCCGAGTTCCGGGAACCCCCAGATCCAGTCCTAGCCCAGGCCCGGTGAGTGTGCAGGAGAGCTTCCCCTTCCCCCTATTTCACCTTGCCCCCTCCAGGCACAGCTCAGGCCTGGCATACATGCCTGGGGTGTAATCCTGCAGCTGCAATCCCTGCAGAGAGTGTAGAGGATAGATCCAACCAGCTAGTCCAGGAGCAGAACATCTCACCACAGGGGCAAAATAGGTTCACCCTCAAGGAGCTGAGCACAGCAGCCAGACCCAAGCCAGACGCAGATGGATAAGTCCAAACTTTGTAGAGCTGCACCTGAACTTCAGTACGTGCAAAGGTTATAACTACAGCAAAGATCTACAAGAAAGGTCAAAAGACAGTGCTCCACAAAATGACGATAAGGAACAAAATGCAACCTCAGAACCCAAGCCCACCCGTAACAAGTGCAGAGGTCACTAACACAGAGCAAATTGGAAATCACACACCTGAAAGCAATGAATCAATGGCTTCTGAAATAAAGAAACAGCTGCAGAAAGATATAGAAGACCTCAGATTGGAAATGAAAAAAGAAATCCCTAAATTAATAACATCCGTACAAAAGAATCAAATGCAGAAACATGTGGAAGAAACCCAGTGCCCACCCAGAACAAGTGCAAAGGATACTAGCTCGGCTCAAATGCTTGAATTAGTAGCGTCGATAGTAAATAAGGAACAGCAGAAAGATATAGAGGAAATCAGAGTGCATTTCTGTTCTGAAATGAAAAAAGAACTCTCTGAACTCATAGCAGATGAAGTAAAGAAGCAACTACAGAAACATAGGCAGGAAACCCAATCTGAAAAAAACATTGCAGTAAAAGAATTCTAACTGCTTCTAAAGAAGAAATTGATAAAAAAAATAGAGGAGATTAGAAAAATGACGGATTCCTTGAATGAGCAATACAGGAAAGAAATAGATCGCATGAAGCAGAGTCAAAGAGATATAGAGGAAATGAAACTCTCAATCACAAGCTTGCAAAACCATTTAAGTGAATGTGAAGACAGAATTTCAGATCTTGAAGATGCTGGTGTAGCTAGCGAAAAGGTAAGAAAGGATCTCTCAAAAACAACGAGGATGCAGGAAAGAATAATCCATCACCTGCAAGGTGATGCAAAGATGAAAAACGTGAGATTAATACGCATCAGTGAGAAAGAAGGAGTCAACACAAATGACATTAAAAAAATATGGGCAGAGGTAATAACAGAAAACTTCCCAAATATGAGGAAGCAATCTGATATTCAGGTAACTGAAGCATAGAGAACGCCAAAGAACCTCAACCCAATGAAAAACACATTGAGACATATAACAGTCAAGATCCCAGAAATTCAGCACAAGAATAATATACTGAAAGCCGCTAGAGAAAAGAAGCAGATCACATTCAAAAGAAAACCCATCAGAATTACGGCCGACTTCTCTTCACAAACCATGCAGGCAAGAAGAGCATGGAGCAGAGTACTTCAGGTTCTCTATGAAAACAAATTCCAGCCCAGACTACTATACCCTGCAAAACTCTCTTTCAATTTTGATGGAGAAGGGAAATACTTCCATGAAAAAGAACAGCTAAAAATTTTCGCGATGACAAAGCCAACCTTACACAGGCTACTGAAAGATGTTCTAGAGACGGACCAAAACGATCAGAACTCCACGAATGAGATCAGAAGGAACCAACGAAATAGGGTAAGCAATTAAACACAGGATACAAAGGAGTAAATGATAACAGGTAAATAACATGTCAACTGTAAGTCAATACATCTTAATTCTAACCATCAATGTAAATGCACTCAATTCACCAATTAAGAGAAATAGACTGGCACAGTGGATTAGGAAACAAAATCCAACAATATGCTGCATACAAAAAACACATTTACAATCACAGAAATGAAAAGAGAATAATACATTGCTTTATATAAACAGACACTCAGATATGGTATGATTTCTTAAGGTTTTAATACAAAAAAATAAGAGAAATTTGCTCTTCATTTCTGTGATTGTAAGGTAAGAGAGCCTATAGTAGAGGCATCATGGAAAATTGTCTTAAGCATAACAAAATACAATCTCTTGGATACTTCTCTAGTCATTACCATTGGCTACATCTCCCATCTTCACAGCTTTTGGAAGTAATTTTGTTATTTGTCTTCTGCAATGTACATGCATACATGTACCTACTAAGTGCTATGTGATTTTTACAATGTATTCCTGTAGCATGTTTCTACATATTCAATAAAGTTGTTAAATCTGAAAAAAACACATTTAACTCATAAAGACATTCATAAGCTGAAAGTCAAAAGATGGAATACAACATTACATTCCCAAGCACATCAGAAATAACGAGGGGTAGCAATCCTATTCTTAGACAGTCTCAACTTCAAACCAACAATGATCAAGTGAAATAAAGAAGGCCGCTATATACTAGTAAGGGGGAAATTCAAGAGGAAGAGGTAACACTCATAAATATGTATGCACCAAACACGGGAGCACCCAACTACATAAAGAAAATCTTAGTGGACATGAAAAATGTAATATCCAATACCACAATCTATTTTTTAAAAATAATTTTATTGAGAAACAAATAGCAATGAGATAGGTTCAAAACTGATTAGTAGCACAGTTTGAATAATTAATACATTACATATTGTTTACTTTTTAGTACAAGATGTAGACATGATATCCTGTGCACAAACAGTATAAGAACAACTCTTTCTATTCATTGAATTAAGAGAAAGTAGCTGTATATCTATCCTAACTATTTTTTTTGTTGTGATATATTTTTTTCCAAAATTTTATCGATAAACAAATAGGAACGAGACAGTATCAAATCAAATTGCTAGGACAGTTTCAATAATTAACACTCTGCATACATTCTTCTTAGTGGTTAATTGCTGTAAGATGCGGACTTGAGATCCTATTTACAAACACGATTAGAAAAAATAATTCTATTCAATAAGACAATGTACAGTCCTAGCCCAGGTCCGGTGAGTGTGCGGAGAGCTTCCTGCTACCCTGCGCCAGCGGGACCAGTCCCAGCCCAGG
>NW_004525091.1:14801-16282 GCF_000260255.1 Octodon degus
TGAATAATACTCCATTGTGTAAAAATACCACGTCTTTTTCAACCATTCCTCAGGTGATGGTCATCTTGGTTGTTTCCAAGATTTAGCTATCACAAATTGTGCTGCTATAATCATAGGCACACATATATAACTATGATATGATGATTTCAGATCCTCTGGGAAAATTCCCAGTAGAGGAATAGCTGGTTTAAAGCGGATTTCCAGACCAACATTTCTAAGGAGTTTTCATACTGTTTTCCATAAAGGTTGCCACAGTCTACTTTCTCCCCAGCAGTGGAGAAGGGTTCCTTTTTCTCCACAGCCTCCCCAACATTTGTTGTTGGGTGATTTCTTTATGATCGCCATTCTTTCTAGAGTGAGATGATATCTCTTTTTTATTTATTTTTATTTATTTTAAATATTTGTTTCACATTCGATAGGGATTTAAAGTTTAGCATATCAAGTATTGTTGGACAATACCTGTTCTATGTTATGTCCAAGGCATTTGATATTCAGACAGATAGTGATGTTAAGCTCAACTGCCTATGTTGTCCAGTAACAATATCATTAAGCTTCTCTTCTGGAGGATTAACTTAAGTTTGCAGACCAAAAATTAGAGAAAAAGAAGGTTCACAAGTACAGACAACATTTTGACCCCAGGCCTTCAAGGTCAGTAGGACTCAGGACATAAGAGAACCTGCACTCCAACCTCCTATAACTCAGCGGTGTCCCAAATCTTCTCTTCAAAGAGACTATGGGGCCACACAGGAAAGTGATCGACGAAGCAGAGTGCGGCTGAGGAGATTCACATGGAGAGAAAAAACATTTTCTCAGTCTTTCAATGAAAGCAAACTCGTCAAGCAATGGCCGTGACTCATCTGGATGGCTGAAACTGGCAAAAGATGTACAAACTTCTGTACATGGTTTTGGCGTACATCCTGAAGGGATTTGACTGACCTTATCAGATACAAAAGTTACATTTTTTGTTATATAGGTCTTGCTTTATTTTGGTCTTAACTATGCAGCAGAAAAATATAAACACGAGGTATAAAAAGTAAAGGCATTAATATGCTGAGCTGTAAAAGGCTCGAGTCAGCAGGTTTCTGATAGGATGGTAGAGACCGGACTTCAGCCTCAGGAGTGGGAGATACAACGCAGGACGGCTGGCAATGAGCTCTTGCTACTGTGTCTCTTCACGGTCACCTGATCTCATTCTGTACGGAGGTTCTATTTCTTGGCTACTTTTGCCAGGCCCAAAATCGATCAGCAGAGCCCCTTTCCCTTCTTGTAAAGTCTTTTTCTTTTCCAAAATTTTATTGATAAACAGCAATGAGACAGTTTCAAATCAAATCGGACGTACAGTTTCAACAAATAATACAATGCATATATTCTTCTTAGTGGTTAATTGCTGTACAAGATGCAGACTTGTGAACCTATTTACAAACACCTTTAGAACAAATCATTCTATTCATTAAGAGAATGCAACTATATATCTATCCCAA
>NW_004525091.1:17495-19522 GCF_000260255.1 Octodon degus
AATTTCTTCCTCTGAGAAGTGTGTGTTCATCTCAGATGCCCATGTCTGGATTGGGTCTTTAAATTTTCAGGCCCTAGTGTTTTTTAGTTCTTTATAGATTCTAGAGAGCAGACCTTTTTCCGAGTCTTATTTGTCATGATTTTTTTCCAAATTTGTGGGTTGCCTTTTCACTTTGTTGGTAATTTCTTTTGACGTGAAAGAACTTCTCAGTAAGAGTACGTCGCAGTTGTTGATTCTTTCAACTGTTACCAGTGCGATTTGATTTCTGTCCATGAACTCTGCCTATCCATGTCTTCAAGAGTTCCACCTACTTTCTCTTCCAGGAAATTTATTGCCTCTGCTTTAACGTTTAGATCTTTAATCCATTTTGACTTTAGTTTAGTGCATAGTGATAACCTTAGATCAAGTTTGAGTTTTTGGCATGTAGAGAGCCAGTTTTTCCAGCACCATTTGTTAAAGAGGCTATCTTTCTTTCAGTGAGTACGTTTGGCCCCTTTGTCAAAGATAAGTTGGCTGAGTGTGTTCATGGGCGCTTCCGTGTCTTCCGATCTATTCCATCGATCCTCAGGTATATTTTGTTGCCAGTACCATGCTGATTTTGCCGCAGTAGCCTTGTAGTATAACTTCAAGTCAAGAATTGTAATGCCTCCTGCCTTGTCTTTATTGCCCAGAATTGGCTTTGCTATTCTAGGTCTTTTCCGGTTTCAGATAAATTTTAGGAATGATTTCTCTATGTCTGTGAGATATGTCGGTGGTAGTCTGATAGGGATTGCATTAAATCTGTAAAGCAATTTTGGGAGTATGGCTATCTTCACAATGCTGGTTTTTCCTATCCAGGAGCATGGAATATCTTTCCATTTTCTGAAATCCTTTACGATCTCTTTTTTTAAGGGTACTTTTATTTTCCTTGAAAAGATCTTTGATTTCTTTAGTTAGGTTAATTCCACGGTATTTCATTTTCCTTGGTGTTAGTGTAAAAGGTATTGTTTCTATAATTTCCGCTCAGTGTGATTGTTGTCTGTGTAGAGGAATGCTACTGACTTTTGGGTTTTGACTTTATAACCTGATATGCTACTGAATTTTTTTATTAAGTCTAGTAGCTTCTTCATGGATATTTTTGGGGCTTTCAAGTAAAGTATCATGCCATCTGAAAATAAAGATAATTAAATTTTTCTTTGCCTATTCTTATTTCTTTTTTTTTCTCTTGTCTAATGGCTGTAGCTAATGATTCCAGAACTACATTGAATAGGAGTGGTGATAGAGGACATCCTTGTCTTGTACCAGATCTAAGAGTAGAAGATTTCAGTTTTTCCCCATTTAGGATTATGTTAGCTGTTGAGTTTTCATAAATGGGTTTTACCAGATTGAAGTAGGGCCATGTATTCCAATTTTCTAGGACTTTGAACATGAATGAGTGTTGGACTTTGTCAAAAGCCTTTTCTGCATGAATGGAGATGATTATGTGGTTTTTAGTTTTCGCTTTATTGATATAGTGTATTACATTGATAGATTTTCGAATATTGAACCATCCTTGCATCCCTGAGATGAAGCCTACCTGGACATGGTGTATGATCTTCTTGATGATTTACTGTATTCTATTTGGTAGCATTTTATTGAGGATATTGGCATCTATGTTCATGAGGGAGATTGGCCTGTAGTTCTGTTTCTTAGTTGCATCTTTCCCTGGTTTTGGAATCGATATAACACTTGCCTCCAGGAATGATTTTGGGAGGATTGCTTCCTTTTCAATTTCATGGAAGAGTTTCAGGACTATAGGGACTACATCTTTTGTTAATGTCTTGTAGAATTCAGCTGTGAATCCAACTGGACCTCGACTTTTCTTTGCTGGTAGGTTTTTAATTACATCTCGTATTTCATTCTCTGTAATTGGGCTATTGAGAGTGGTTATAACTTGTCAACTCAGTTGTGGTAATTTTTACCTTTCTAGAATCTGTCCATTTCTTCTGTGTCTTCTATTCTGTGAGAGTAAAGATTCTCAAAGTAGCTATTGATAATCTTCTGAATTT
>NW_004525091.1:19816-26934 GCF_000260255.1 Octodon degus
GCTATGAATTTCCCTCTGAGAACTGCTTTCATCGTATCCCGTAAATTATGATAAGTTTGCTTGAATTTTCATTGAATTGTAGATATTGTTGAACTTCTTCTTTAATTTCATCTGTGACCCATTGGTTGCTGAGTAGGGTGTCATTTAATTTCCATGTATTTAAAGCTTTTTTCTGATTTCTTTTGTCATTTATTTCCAGTTTCATCGCACTGTGGTCAAATAATGTGTATGGGATAATTTCTGTTTTCTTGCATATACTTAAGCATGACCTATGGACCAGTATGTGGTCTGGTTCAGTTCTGTTATTTCTCTGCTAAGTTTTTGTCTGGTTGACCTATCTTTTCAGATAAGGGTGTGTTAAGGTCTCCTGTTAAAATTGTGGTATTGGATAGTAGATCTTTCATGTCCATTACGATTTCCTTTATATAGGTGGGTTTTCCCGTGTTTGGTGCATACATATTTATGAGTGTTACTTCTTCCTCTTGCATTTTTCCTCTAACAAGTATATAGTGGCCTTCTTTATTTAGCTTGATCATTGTTTGTTTGAAGTTGAGACTGTCTGAGAGTAGGATTGCTACCCCTGCTTTTTTCTGAGGTGCTGAGGCATGTAGTATTGTGCTCCATCCTTTGACTGTCATCCTATGAATGTCTTTATGAGTTAAATGTGTTTCTTGTATACAGCATATTGTTGGATTTTGTTTCCTAATCCACTGTGCCAGTCTATTTCTATTAATTGGTGAATTGAGTCCTTTCACGTTGATAGTTAGAATTGAGATGTATTAACTTATGGTTGCCATGTTATTTACCTGTTATCATTTATTCCTTTTTCTCCTGTGTTTTGTTGCCTGCCCTATGTAGTTGGTTGCTTCTGATCTCATTCGTGGAGTTTTGATAGTTTTGGTCCCTCTCTAGAACATCTTTCAGTAGCCTGTGTAAGGTTGGCTTCGTCATCGCGAAATTCTTTAGCTGTTCTTTGTCATGGAAGTATTTCACTTCTCCATAAAACTTGAAAGAGCGTTTTGCAGGGTATAGTTGTCTGGGCTGGAATTTGCTTTCATAGAGGACCTTAAGTACTGAAATGCAGGTGCACCTCTACAAAGTTTGGACTTACGCAGCTGTGTCTGGCTTGGGTCTGGCTGCTGTGCTCAGCTCCTTCGTGGTGCTGCCCTTGAGGGTGAAGCTGTTGTGCCCCTGTGGCAAGATGTTCTGCTCCTGGACTAGCTGGGTGGATCTATCCTCTACAATCTGTGTAGGGATTGCAGCTGCAGGGTTACACCCGAGGTATGTATGCCAGACCTAAGCTCTTCCTGGAGGCGACGTGGTGGAATAGGGGGAGAGGAAGCTCTCCCTCACGCTCACTGGGTCTGGGCTACGACTGATTCTGGGGGTTCCTGGAACACGGCAGAAATTCCTACTAGGTGGGTGGGGTGGGGGAGGTGCTGCGGAGTCGTGGGGGTTGTCTCAAGGGGTGGAAAGAGTCTGGCTTACGCTGCACCTGGGCTGCGAGTGGTTCCGCAAGCGCAGGTTAGCAGGAAGCTCTCCCACACACTCACCGGACCTGGGCTAGGCCTCGCTCTGGGGATTCCCGGATCTGGGCAGAATTTCCTACTCGGTGGGTGGGTGGCACAGTTGCTGCGGAGTGTTGGGAGGCGTCCCAAGGGTGGGAGAGGGTCTGTCCCACGCTGCACCTGGGCTGGGACTGGTCTTGCCCGCGCAGGGTAGTAGGATTCTCTCCCACACACTCACCGGTCCTGGACTAGGACTGGGTCTGGGGGTTTCCTGAACGCGGCAGAAATTCCTATTCAGTGGGCATGGTGGGGGAGGTGCTGCGGAGTCCAATACCACAATCTTAACACGAGACCTTAACACCCCCTTTACCCAAAAATATAGGTCAACCAGACAAAAAATTAGCAAATAAATAACAACTGAACCAGAGCTTGAAACAAATAGACTTGATGGACACGTACAGAGTGTTCTACCCAAACACAGCTGAATACACATTTTTCTCAGCTGCACATGGCTCATTTTCTAAAATAGACCACACACTGGTCCATAGGTCATGCTTAAGTGTATGCAAGGAAACAGAAATTATTCCATGCATATTATCTGATGGCTGTGCAATGAAACGTGAAATAAATGGCTAAGGAAACCAGAAAAAACCTTAAATCCATGGAAAGGAAATGACATCCTTCTTAGCATCTAATGGGTCACAGATGAAATTAAAGAAGAAGTTCAACAATATCTACAATTCAATGAAAATTCAAGCACAACTTATCGTAATTTATGGGATACAATTAAAGCAGTTCTCAGAGGGAAATTCATAGCTGTGAACTCACACATTAGGAAAACAGAATGGGAACAAATAACTACCCTAATGTTACACCTTCAACAACTAGAAAAGGAAGAGCAAACCAAACCCAGAGCCCAAAGACGGGAGGATATCATAAAGATTAGAGCAGAAATTAATTCAACTGAGACAAAGAGAATAATTCATAGAATTAAAAAAGCAAAAACCTAGTTCTTTGAAAGATTAAATAAACTTGATAAGCCCCTAGCTAACCTCATCAAACAGAGGACAGAAAAAATTCAAATACAAACAATAAGGAATGAAAAGGGTGTAATTACCACAGAGCTGGTGGAAATTCCGAAGAATATCAACAGCTACTTTAAGAATCTTTACTCTCACACAATAGAAGACACAGAAAGAATGAACAGACTCCTGGAAAGGTACAAATTTCCACAACTGAGTCGATAAGAGATAAACTCTGTCAATAGCCCAATAAGAGCCAATGAACTATGAGATCTAATAGAAAACCTACCGAGAAAGAAAGTCCAGGTCCGGTTGGATTCACAGCTGAATGCTACAAGACATTTACAGAATATGTAGTCCCTATATTCCTCAAACTCTTCCATGAAATTGAAAAGGATACAATCCTCCAAAAATCATTCCTGGAGGAAAGTATTATACTGATACCAAAACCAGAAAAAGACGCAACTAAGAAAAAGAACTACAGGCCAATCTCCCTGATGAACATAGATGCCATAATCCTCAATAAAATTCTAGCAAATAGCATAAATACAGAAATCATCAAGCTCATATACCATGACTTCGTCGGATTCATCCCAGGGAAGCAAGGATGGTTTAATATTCGAAAATCTGTCAATGTAATACACTATATCAATAGAGCGAAAACTCAAAACCACATGATCATCTCAATTGATGCAAAAAAAGTTTTTGATAAAGTCCAACATTCATTAAATTTCAAAGTCCTACAGAAAATTGGAATAGATGGTCTCTACTTCAATGTAGTGAAAGCCATTTTTGAAAACTCCATGGCTACCATAATTTTAAATGCGAAAAACTGAAATGTTTTACTCTTAGATCTGGTACAAGGCAAGGAAGTTCTCGATCACCACTCCTAGTCAATATAGTTCTGAAATCATTAGCTAGAGCCATTAGACAAGAGAAAGAAATAAAAGGAATAGAATAGATAAAGAAGAATTTAAATTATCATTTGCAGATGACATGATACTTTCCTTGGAAGAACCAAAAATCTCCATCAAGAAGCAACTAGAATTAATACAGAAATTCAGTAACATAGAGGTCATAAAGTTAATACCCAAAAGTAAATAGCATTCCTCTACACAGATAACAAACACACTGAGAGGGAAATTATGGTAGCAATACCTTTTAAAATAGCACCGAGGAAAATGAAATACTTGCAATTAGTCTAACTAAAGAAGTCAAAGAAAGACCCAGTCCTAGCCCAGGCCCGGTGAGTGTGTGGGAGAGTTCCTGCTGCCCTGTGCAAGTGGGACCTACTGGTTCCATCCCAGAAGCAACATGGGTGAGACCAATTTCCACCCCTTTGGGATGCCCCCCACCACTCCGCAGCACGTCCCCTACCCTGCCCGTCGAGTAGGAATTTCTGCCGGGTTCCAGGAAGCCCCAGATCCAGTCAAAGCCCAGACCTGGTGAGAGCTTCTGTGTTTGGGAGAACTTCTGGCCATCCTGTGCTGGTGGGACCTACTGGTCCCAGTCCAGGTGCAGCGTGGGTGACATCCTCTTTTACCCCCTTGGAATGCCACCTCCATCACTCCGTAGTAGCACCCCACACTCCACCCATAGAGTAGGAATTTTTGTCACGTTCTGGGAACCCCCAGATCAATTCCTAGTCCAGGACTGCTGAGGGTGTGGGAGAGCTGCCTCTACCCACTACTCCAAATTGTCCCCTCCAGACTCAGATCAGGCCTGGCATACAGGAATGAGGTGAAACCCTGCAGCTGCAATGCCGGCAGAGAGTGTAGGGGAGAGAACTACCCAGGTAGTCCAGGAGCAGAACATCTTGCCAGAGGGGCACAATAGGTTCACCTCTAGGGCAGCAACAGGAAGGACATGAGCACAGCAGCCAGACCCAAGCCAGGCACAGCTGGATAAATCCAAACGTTGTAGATCTACACCTGAACTTCAGTAGGTGCTAAGGCTATAACTGCAACAAAGATCTACAACAAAGGTCACAAAACAGAGCTACACAAAATGACAATGAGAAGGAGCAAAATGCAATCTCAGAACCTAAACCCACCCATAACAAGTGCAGAGGACACTAACACAGAACAAATTGGGAATCACACAACTGAAAGCAATGAATCAATGCCTTCTGAAATAAAGAAGCAGCTGTAGAAAGGTATATAAGAGCTCAGATTGGAAATGAAAAAAGAAATCCCTGAATTAAAAACATCTGCAGTAAAGAATCAAATGCAGAAACTTATGGAGGAAACCCAATGCCCACCCCGAACAAGTGCAGAGGACACTAGCTCAGCTCAAATGTATGAATTATTATTGTCGATAGTAAATAAGCAACAGCAGAAAGTCATAGAGGAACTCAGAGCGGATTTCTTTTTTACTAGCTCAGCTCAAATGTACAAATTAATTGCATCAATAGTAAATAAGCAACAGCAGAAAGTTATAGAGGATCTCAGAGTCTATTTATGTTTTTGATATAAAACAAGAATTCTCAGAACTCATAGCATCTGAAGTAAAGAATCAACTACAGAAACATAGGGAGGAAATCAATCTGAAAAAAACACTGCAGTAAAAGAATTTATAACTGCTTTTAAAAAAGACATTGATAACAAAATAGAGGAGATTAGAAAAATGACGGACTCCTTGAATGAGCAATACAGGAAAGAAATAGATCGCATGAAGCAGAGTCAAGATATATAGAGGAAATTAAAATCTCAATCACAAGCTTGCAAAACCGTTTAAGTGAAAGTGAAGACAGAGTTTCAGATCTTGAAGATGCTGGTGTAGCTAGTGAAAAGATAAGAAAGGATCTCTTAAAAGCAACTAGGATGCAGGAAAAAATAATCCTTCACCTGCAAGACGATGGAAAGATGAACAATATGAGACTAATATGCATCAATGAGAAAGAAGGAGTCAACACAAACGACATTAAAAAAATATGGGCAGAAGTAATAGCAGAAAACTTCTCAAATATGAGGAAACAATTTGATATTCACGTAACTGAAGCATGCAGATCACCAAGTAACCTCAACCCAAATAAAAACACACTGAGAAATTCAGCCCAAGAAGAATATCCTGAAAGCCACTAGAAAAGAAGCAGATCACATTTAAAGGAAAACCCATCAGAATTACAGCCGACTTCTCTTCACAAACTATGAAGACATGAAGAGCATGGATCACATTACTTCAAGTCCTCTATGAAAACAAATTCCAGCCCAGATTACTATACCCTGCAAAACACTCTTTCAAGTTTGATGGAGAAGTGAAATACTTCCATGACAAAGAACAGTTAAAGAATTTCATGATGACAAATTCAACCCTACACAGACTACTGAAAGATGTTCAAGAGAGGGACCAAAATGATGAGAACTCAACGAATGAGATCAGAAACTACACAATTTTTGATAGCCAAATCTTGGAAGTAACCAAGATGCCCATCAGCTGAGGAATGGTTGAAAAAGATGTGGTATTTTTGTACAATACTGTATTTTTCAACTATTAAGAATGATAACTCCAAGCCTTAATATTGAAGTGGATGCCACTTGAACATACGCTCATAAGTGAAAAAAAACAAACACACATGTGTAAATATCATATAGTTTTCCTAGTATAAGAACTCAAAAGTAAATACAAAGAGAAAAGTATAATACAAGTAGAAGGAAATCAGGATCTCGAGGACTTACTAATCAAGATAGGGAAAGGAGAAGAGCTAAGAAACATGACAATGTCAAGCCATACAGTTATATGTAGAAGATGGGCAAGGCAATGATCCTGAGAATGTCCACAAGGTTTTTGAATGTAACAGTTAATTGGAAAGTTTCTCACCCTGACTAACTATATATACTGATTCCTGTGAACTAAGCAACTGCACTGAAGATGGTAATCTGTAATAGCACTTTCATGCTTGGAGTGCTTATCATTCCAGTCTTCTGAATAGTGGCTGCTTGTCATGACATGCCAGTTGCTACTGTGTTGTTTCTTGAGTAGATGACTTTTCAAAAAGAAGGGGGTGGTGAATGAAGGCAAATGATAGGAAAAGGTATATTGTGGGACTCTCCTGCTTCAAGGTTGTATATGGTTAGATTTTTGCACTTATATGTAAACATAAAAATTATGTAAATATTTATGTGTATTTTAAAAAATATATTCTAATTTTTAAATGTTTTTTCATCATATTCTATAGGGACTTAAAGTTTAACATATCAATACTTGATGAAAAATACCTGTTCTATGTTATGTCTAAGATGTTTGATATTCAGACAGATAGTGAGGTTAAGCTTAACACCCTAGGTTGTATGGTGATAACAATAAGCTTAATTCTCACTCTGACTAACTATATATACTGATACTTGTAAACTGAACTACTGCACTGCAGATGGTAATCTGTAATAGTAGTTTCATGCTTGGAGAGGCTGTCATTTTGGTCTTCTGAATATGGGCTGCTTGTTATGACATGCCAGTTGCTGCTATGATGTCTCTCAGGTAGGTGGTTGTCCAAGAAGAAGGGGGTGGTGAATGAAAGCAAGAGACAGGAAAAGGAATATTGTGGGACTGTCCTGCTTCAAGGTTGTATATGGTAAGATTTTGGACTTAT
>NW_004525091.1:27034-37929 GCF_000260255.1 Octodon degus
TTTTAAAATATATTCTAATTTTAAAATTTTTTTATTATATTCTGTAGGGTCTTAAAGTTCAAGATATCAATACTTGATGAGAAGTACTTGTTCCATATTATGCCTAAGATTTTGATATGCAGACAGATAGTGTGGGTAAGCTTAACAGCCTAGGTTGCATGGTAATAACAATAAGCTTGTCTTCTGGATGGTTAGCAACCTAAGTTTTCAGAGTAAAATTAGAGAAAAAGGAGGGCTACAAGGAAAGCCAACATTTTGGCTCTAGCCTTCTAAGGTCAATTAAGACTCAGGACATGAGAACTTGTACTGTAATGTCATGTACCTTGGTAGTGTCCCAAATTTTCTGATCAAGAAGATTATGAGGCCAAAGAGGAAAGTGATCGATGATGTAGAGTTTGCCTAAGGAGAGTCACCTGGAGAGAAAACATTCTCTCAAACTTTCACAGAGAGTACATTGGCCATGCAGTGGCCGTGACTCATCCACATGGTTGAAACTGACAAAGGTTCTACAATCTGAGGTACAAGATCTCAGGATAAATCCTGAGGGGATTTCACTGACCTTATCAGAACCAAAAGCTACAACTCTTGTTTCATAGGTCCTGCTTTACCTTGGTCTTAACCATCCAGCAGAAGAGTATAAAACCAAAGTATAAGAAGTAAAGCAATGCTGTTATGTTGAGCTGTGGGGGACTCAGGTGAACAATTTCTGACATTGCCAGTCAAGAGGAAGACTCAATACTATTATGGAGCTCTGAACTGTTTTAGAATATTTTTCTGAGTTTACACACCTATAATATTTAAATGACGGAACTTAACAAAAAAAAAGGGATACAGATTAATGCCCATTTTGTATCTGTGTATTCGAAATGGCTAGGATAGATATGTAGTTACATTCTCTTAATGAATAGAGGGATTTGTTCTAATGGTGTTTGTAAATAGGGTATCATGTCCGCATCTTGTACAGCAATTAACCACTAGGAAGAACGTATGCAATGTGTTAATATTGAAACTGTCCTACCAATTTCATTTGAAACTGTCTCATTCCTATTTGTTTCTCAATAAAATTATGGAAATAAAGAATATGTCCTACTAAATGTTTTTTACCATAATTTTATTGATAAACAAATAGCAATGAGACAGTTTCAAATCAAATTCATAGGACAGTTTCAGTAATTAACACATCCTTCTCCCTCCTGTGAAGTCCCAGGGAGCAGTGGCAGATTTCCATCCCTGCTCTAGAGGCAGTGTCTACATCACCATGGCGACTAGACAGAAGTTGATGAGAGCTATTAGAGTTTTTGAATTTGGTGGACCACAAGTGCTGAAACTCCAGTCGGATGTTGTGCCAGTTCCAAAAGAACATCAGGTTCTTTTTTTTTTTTTTTTTTTGTGGAACCGGGGATTGAACTCAGATCCTTGCGTTTGCCAGTCAAGCGCTTATCCTACTGAGCCATCTCCCCGGCTTAGAACATCAGGTTCTAATCAAAGTCCATGCATGTGGTATCAACCCCGTGGAGACATACATTCGCACTGGTACTTATATTAGAAAACCGCTTTTACCCTATACCCCTGGTACTGATGTGGCGGGGGCTATAGAATTCATTGGGAATAATGTGTCTGCTTTCAAGAAAGGTGACTGAATCTTCACTAACAGCACTATCTCAGGGGGCTACGCAGAGTACGCTCTTGCTGAGGACCACACGGTGTATGCACTGCCCGACAAGCTGGACTTCACGCAGGGTGCCGCCATCGGTATCCCGTACTTCACTGCCTGCCATGCTCTGTTCCATAGTGCCCGTGTGAAAGCTGGAGAGAAAATTCTGGTTCATGGAGCCAGCGGAGGAGTTGGATTAGCAACATGCCAAAATGCTAGAGCTTATGGCTTACAGGTTTTGGGCACAGCTGGTAGTGAGGAGGGACGAAAGATTGTTTTGCAAAACGGAGCCCATGAAGTGTTTGATCACAAAGAAGCTGATTATATTAATAAAATCCAGAAATCTGTTGGTGAAAAAGGAATTGATGTGATTATTGAGATGTTGTCTAATGTAAACCTTAATAATGATTTGAAACTTCTGTCATATGGAGGACGAGTAATAGTCGTTGTTTGTAGAGGCTCTATTGAAATAAACCCATGGGATACCTTAGCAAAGGAGACTTCTATAATTGGAGTTGCATTGTTTTCATCAACCAAGGTCATAAAGGAAGGGATTTTGATGCTGGAGGAATTTAAGCAGTTTGCATCAGTTCTTCAAGCAGGAATGGAGATTGTTTGGTTGAAGCCTGTGATAGGTTCTCAGTATCCACTGGAGAAGGTTACCCAGGCTCATGAAAACATCATACATGGCAGTGGGACTGCTGGGAAAATGGTTCTTCTGATATGACGCTGTTTTATGGGGCTTCCAGTGTAATTAGTAGATTTTGTGTCCTCCATGTAGTTTACATTGTCATTAGTAACATTTGTTTGATTCTGTGAATTTGACTTAACAAGATTATCCTTTAGGGGACTGGGACACTAAAGTCTGTTTCACAAATTGCAATCACTTTTAATGCCTTTTATCTTAATCAAGGAGCCATCATAGTATGAAAAACTGTGATGCAGTCACTTGGCATTGGTGTACATTCCAGAAATTCTTAACTGATTCTTGTTTAATTCTGTGCCATTGATTAACACATGCGAATTCAAAGTAAGATTGATTTCCAAGCCTCCTAATTTATATCCATTGTCCATTAATCAGTTCTGATTATCCCATAGCCAATGGGACTCCACTGACTTTCTGGACTGAAAAACAATCACCTTTCCAAACTAATCTCATTAATAGTTACTTAGAAGGGATGAATAAATAATGTACCAAGAATGTACTGGTTTTCCCAATGTTTCCCTAAATAGTAGAGAATTCACTGCATTGCTGCGTGGTTGTCAGCAACTACCTGTATGATTACTGGGGATAGCGCCCTTCTTGGGTCTATGAGGCAAGATAGAGAGTCACCAAGTAATCACTTTGTGATTGTCTTGATTTTCAGAGTAGATTTTGTTATCTCTTTTGTGTAGCTTGGGTCAAAAATTTTTATTTAACAAGTTCACAAATTTGACACATTAAGGTAGTCTGCTTTTGTTTCCCAACACCATATTCTGTAATAAATTCTACAGATAAAAAAATAATTAACACATTGCCTATGTTCCTCCCAGTGGTTAATTGCTGTACAAAATGGGTACATGATATCCTATGTACAAACACCATTAGAACAAATCACTCTATTCATTAAGAGAATCTAACTATATATCTATCCTAACCACTGTGAATACACAGATACAAAATGGACATTCATCTGTATACCCTTTTTCTGTTAAGTTCCATTATTTGAATATTATAGGTGTGTTAACTCAGCAATATATTCTAAAAGAGTTCAGAACTCCATAATAGTATTGGTCCTTCTGCTTCATGGGCAATGTCAGAAATTGTTGACCTGAGTCCCCTACAACTCAACATAACAGCATGGCTTTACTTCTTATATTTCATTTTTATACTTTTCTGCTGGGTGGTTAAGACAAAGGTAATCTGTTTTGAAACAGTCTCTTTGGTTTTTGTTTTTCAATAAATTTTTAAAAAAGTGTTTGATATTCAGAGACATAGTGAAGTTAAACTCATCTGCATAAGATATAGGGTAATATTAAGTGTCTCTTCTGGAGTGTTATCAACTTAATTTTACAGACCAAAAATTGGAGAAATAGAAGACGTTCAAGGATAGCTAGCATTTTGATTCCAGCCTTTCAAGGTCTGTGAAGACTGAGGAGATATGATAACCTATTCTGTAACATCATGTAACTCAGTTTTGTCCCAAAATTTCTGATCAAGGAGACTATGGTGCCACAGAGCAACGTGATCAATGATGTAGAGTGTGCCTAAGGAGAGTCACCTGGAGTGGAAATATTCTCTCAGACTTTGCAGAAAGCAAATTGGCCAAGCAATGTCCGTGACTTAACCACATGGCTGACACTGACGAAGGATCTGAAAACCATAGTACAGGGTTACAGGATAAATCCCGAGGGTACTAGACTGACCTTAGCAGATACAAAAGTTGCATTTCTTGTTATACAGGCCTTGCTTTATCTTGGTATAACCATCCCGCAGAAAAGTATAAAAGCAAGGTATATAAAGTAAATCCCTATTAATATGCTGAGCTGTGAAAGGCTCAATTGAACAACTTTTGTGGATTACCCACTGGCATTTTTTTTCTTTTCAAAGTTTTATTGATAAACATATAGCAATGAGACAGTTTCAAATCAAATCGAAAGTACAGTTTCAACAAATAATACACTGCACCCACTGGCATTTTTGACCGATGGACTGTGTTGCATTGTTGTGCTCAGTTCACGCAGTACTGTATTTAGGTGCCAATAGAATACCCATTTCTGACAAGAATAAACAAAAAAGGGGATACAAAGGAAGGACCATTTTGCATCTGTATATTCATAATAGCTGCTTTGACATGCAGCTGCTTTCTCTTAATTTATTGAGAAGGAAGATTTGTACTAATAGTGTTTGGACAAGAGATTCTGTCTGCATCTTGCACTGTGGATAACCACTAAGAAGATAACAATGTATAATGTTTTAATTATTGAAACTGTCCTATTTATCAGTTTTGAAAATGTCTCACTATTGTTTCTCAATAAAAGAAAATAAAATTTAAAAAAGGCTATTACTACAATAAGTTTAAAGGTTTCTGTGATTTTATATAGTTTTGGAAGCATATAGATAGACACACGGTTGCATTTGTTTTAAATATGTAACTTGTAGAATTTATAAACTAAGGTTGCTTTTCTATATGATCCCTGGAATATATAGGTAAATGCGTAAAACATTTATTATTTTGAGTCATGGTCTGTCTAAATTGCTAACTTTCCAGGTTGGCCTGGAACTTGCAAACTTCTGCCTCAACATCCTAGAGTGATAAGAATATAGGTATGCATCCCCATAATGAGTTTACCAGAGGAATGAATAAATAAAATGTGCCATACATGCACAATGGAGGTCTATTTAGTGATAAATACAGATAACTTTAGGTTATTAGTAGGAGGATGGATGCTTTTTGAAAGCATAATTCTAGGTGAAAAATAAACTAGTTGCAGAAATTCAATATTACCTGGTTTCACTTATTTGAGAATTCCAAAGTATAAATGACTTAAGGGAAAACATGAGTGATAGATGGTAGGAACCAGGGAGATAGGGTTTGTGGAGATAGGAAGGACATAATGGTAGGGGAAACAAAAATTATTGAAATGCGATTTCTATGTGTGCCCCATTACTAGGAGGAATGTAAATAAAATGTATTATAAGTATAAACTATTAAAAATGATAATTTATGAAAAAACATTAAAAAAACCATAGCTGAGACTACTACCTAACTTTCGTTATCCCTGAATATGAAATGCCTTAGACATAACATGGAACACATATTTTCCAACAATTATTGATATCTAAACTTTAAATCCCTATCAAATGTGAAAAAGATAAAAAGTAAAGATTAAAAATAAACAATTACAGATTTTTACACAGAAATTTAGAAATCTAACCATATACAATATTGTAGTAGGACAGTCCTATGACATTTTTTCTTGTCTCTTGTTTTCTAAACAAAAAAGAGTATATAAATGAAGGATCATTCCGTAGTCGCAGTAGGGCACAGTGGGTTCATTTCCACAGGCTGCAGCAGGAAGAAGCACAGGAGCCTGACTCAAGACAAGCCCAGCTGGATGATTTCAAACTCAGTAGATCTATACCTGGTAAGTTGAGACACACTGCTAGACCCAGATCTATGATATTGATAAGGTAATAACTGCACCAAAGCTCTGCACTAAAGGTCAGAGGACAGCGCTACACAAAATGACAAAGAGAAGGAGCAAAATGCAATCTCAGGCTCTGAGACCACTGAGAACAAATGCAGGAGAACTAGCATAGAAGAAATTGGGAGTCACACTCCTGAAATTCCTGAAATAGTAGTGTCTGAAGTAAAGAAACAACTACAGAAATCTATAGAGGAAGTCAGATCAGAAATAATTTCCGAAGTATAAAAAGAAATGATAATCATAATCAAAGAATTACTAAGTGTTTCTAAAGAAGATAGTGACAAAAAATAGAGGAGAATAGAAAAATGATGGAAGCCTTGAATGAGCAATATAGGAAAGAAAGAGAATGCATGAAACAGATTCAGAGACATATACAGGAAATTAAAGTCTCAATCCCAAACTGGCAAAGCCATTTGAATGAAAGTGAAGATAGACTTTCAGACCTTGATGACATCATTCCAGATAGCGACAACGTAAAAAAAGATCTCTTAAAAACAAGTAGGAGGCAGGAAAAAATAATTCAACATCTGTAAGATGATGCAAAGATGAACAACATAAGACTAGTAGGCATCAGTGAGAAAGAAGGAGGCAATACAAATGATATAAAAAGAATATGGGCAGAAGTGAGGCAGAAAACTTCCCAAATATGGGAAAACAATGTGACATTCAGGTAACTGACACATATAGAACTCCAAATAACATCAACCCAATTAAATCCACACCCAGACATATAATAATTAAAATCTCAGAAATTCAACAGAAGAACAGTATAGTAAAAGCCACTAGAGAAAAGAAAAAGATCACCTTTAAAGGAAAATCCTTCAGAATAATGGCAGTTTTCTTTTCATAAACCACCAAGTCAACAAGAGCATAGAGCAAAGTACTTCAAGTCATGCAAGAAAAGAAATTCCAACCTGGGATGATGTACCTTGAAAAGCTCACTTTCAAGTTTAATGGAGAAGTGATATACATCCATGATGAAGAAAATTAAAGAATTTCATGACAACTTATCTTGAATTTGAGTCCTTAATCTGGCCTACCAGGCTGCAGAGATTAAAGGTGAGCACCATTTCACCTTTGTTCTGTTCTTTTTGGAGCCTATAATCTGTAAATCGTGCTGAATTTGAATATATTGGAAAATGTGTTTCAACTGTGGAAATCCTATAGTGATGTTTGTGTACTTCGAAGTTTATCATTTATTAATCATTTTGGGTAATTATGTTTACACTTAAAATTGAAATTAATGTATAATAATATATGAAATATAATTCCATTTTATGTTTTTGCATAATTGTGTTTTAAGTTTTAGAGATAGATTTTTTTTGTTGATATGTACTTTATTGTGAGTCTTTAAAAGGTCAGCAGAAGAAAATGTCCACATACATGGATACTGCAACAGCCACTGTTCTTACGTTTTGGTGGCCAAAGTGTATTGAGATAACCATTAAGAAACATTTTTTTGATTTGCTGGTAAAATATTGGTCTACCCAGGCAATCTTTCTTCATTTATCATTATTTCTTCCCATAATTTTATTGATAAACAAATAGCAATGAGACAGTTACAAACCAAATTGGTAGGACAGTTTCAATAATTAACACATTTCATACATTCTTCCTAGTGGTTAATTGCTGCACAAGATGCGGACATGATATCCTACTTACAAACACCATTAGAACAAATCCCTCTATTCATTAAGAGAATATAACTATATATCTATCCTAATCATTTTGAATACACAGACACAAAGTGGACATTCATCTGTATCCCCTTTTTTGTTTAGTTCTGTTATTTGAATATTATAGGTGTGTTAATTCAGCAAAATATTCTAAAAGAATCCAGTAGTCCATAGAGATAGATATTTTTGAGAGTTTTAAAATTAGTTTTTAAAGACAATAGAAGGAGAACAAAAGAAAAAAAATAGAAACAATGATAAAGAATTTCATGGAAAAAATAATATAAATTTGACAATGGTAATAAATCTTTTCCAAGTATCAATATGATGAACTTTGCTGAATTCAAGTACCTACAATCTTTGGAATGGTGTGAAGTATGAAAATGTCTTCTAACGACTTCTCCAAATACAGTTTCTCTAACAGCAATGGAACACCCCATCTCTGATAAAACAAAACAAAAGAGAGAAATATTAATAATGGATCCTTTTGTTGTGAAAAAAAGTATATATGTATATACAAGATAGTTAGGTTAGATATACAACTACTTTCTCTTATTTCAAAGAGAAGAAAAATTTGTACTAATATTGGTTAGACAAGATATTATCCCTGCAACTTGTCCTCTGAATGACTACTATGAAGACAACAATATGCACTGTATTAACTATTGTAACTGTCCTGATAACCTGTTTTGAAACTATCTCATTGATATTTGTTTCTCAATAAAATTAATTAAAATAGACGTTCAACCAAAAAAAAAAAAGAAAATAAACTTTGCTCTTCTATTGCCTTGATATTTCCAGCTTCATGTGACTTTCCTTACTGTCATATAAAGCACTTAATGATTTGCTAATATATGCAATTATTTTGATAACAAGGACGCTTAAGAAAAGGCAACGTGAATATTGATCGTTTTCATTTATTGTAGTGAACTCTGTACATCGAAGTTAAAAAGCATCTTCTGCAATGCAAGTTGTGTGTTTTCTTTGAAATGTAGATTCTGAGGCGTTATAAGAGCTAGGTTATACAGGTTCAACTTTCTGGTTATTTATCCTTAGTTAAGGTATTGACATTGTACAGCTTGTATAAAAACAGAACACAACTGGATATTACATAGGATCAGAATATAAGAGATGATATGGATTCTACTTTACTTTTCAATTAAATTTATTGACAAATTTTGGATATACATAATGATAACATTTAACAGGAGGAATTTATATCCGTACATGAGTTATCTTGATCCCCCCAGTTCTACTTATTACTTCATTAACAATAGTTCTGTCATTCTAGTCCCACAGAGCAGAAGGATGAAGCAATTCTCTCTGTTCTTTAATGACACTAATATCACTTTGAAAGATATACGTATTTGATGCCTAATTCTAATTATCCCCTAGATATAAAATTATAACATTATGACCCTTAGGGATAGGTTCTTATGAAGGAATGCGTGGAAGGTCACATCATTTGGTTTATATTTGGCCTCGTGTTAGTTTGGAAGAGAACCATGACCTTTTGCATAAAGAGCTCGCTGCCCCTTTTGAAGTCATCTGTCCAATAACTACCAGGATTTTCTTGCCTTCGTTTTTCCTAAAGAAGGCATCAAAAGGAATCGTATGAATCCACAATTTCCTTTACAGTCACTAGAGGATAATGGAGAGTCCTCCCAGTTTGCTCAGTATAGGATTATTCCTGTAGGACAGAGAGGAAGTCCACACCAGTGCTAAGAAGAACCGCTGGGCAACTGCTACTCGATTTGGAAGCCTGCTGGAACTCTAGAGATTTCCTCAGGTGAGGGTTGTAGGATGGGGAGAAGGGAAACCTTGTGTTTTTCAGTGCCAATGTCATGTGCATCAAGGAGGTAAAAGCACTTGACTGACTCTATTCTTCTTTCTGGGTGCATAGTTGCAAGGACTAGGAACACAGAGATTTGGTGTTATTCATAATTTTTATGTTTTTAATAGAGTACCAATTAAAATTAAAATAGAAAAAGTTAAATGCGCTATAGAATTTGTTATAATACATAGTGTTGTCTTCCAGCCAATTATTCATATTACCAGACATATGCATGTAAAATTAGAAGAAAGAAAAAAATGAAAGAAATGCATAAGAAATTCAGACAAGAATTCAGAAATTAATTGAAAAAAGGAGACAAAACGTTATTATCTGCTTCTTTTCATAGACCAATAGAAATACATAGTATAGTTGTCCAAACTATCCTAATTACATACATTGCTGTGTCTCATTCTCCCACTCTCTCTCCTGTTCTTCTCAGCTCTGTCACCCTTTTGTTTTTCAAGAAGTTCATTCCCTTTTCCCAATATCTGTTGCTCCCTTCAGATTCCATTTTTCTCTTTCAGGTTGTAACACTAAGGGCACATTATGATGTTTGCACATGCAGAGCTGTTTTATTTCACTTAACATTATGTTCTCTATTTGTGTTGTGTAAAAATACCACATCCCCTTTTTCCGCTCTTCAGTTAATGGACATCTGCTTTGTTTCCAGGATTTAGGTATGACAAATTGTGCTTTTTTAAACATGGATGCACATATATCACTGTGATATGAGGTTTTCAGTTCTGAAAAAATCCCCAAGAGGGGAATAGTTGGCTTGAATGGGATCGCTAATCCTAGCTTTTTGGATTTTTTATTTTTGGTGGAACTGGGGATTGAACTCAGGCTCTTGCACTTGCCAGGGAAGCACTTATTCCACTGAGCCATCTCCCTGACCCCTCTAATCCTAGCTTTTGAAGGAACTCCATACTGTCTAGTGATCTATCAAACAGTGACTGTCTTGGTTACTTTTCACTTGTTGTTGGGACCAATAACAGCACCCAAAATGAAGGAAGGAAAGATTCAGTAGGTCAGTTAGTAGAGGTTTCAGTCCATACCCTGCTAGCTCCAAGGCAAATAGTGGACTATCATGGTGGCAGAAAACAACGCAGAGGAGGAACGGCAGCTGCAGTGTCCATCAAGACTCTCTCTTCCTTCTATGCTGACTGCGAAGACTTGTGCTCAATCGTGAAGATCAGAGCTCCTGCAAAGTCGCGAAGTGGCATGACTGTGGAGATCAAGCTCCTCTGAAGTCGCACAGCGAAGATCAGACCTCCCATGAAGTGTGGTGCAGAAACCTTCCTCAACTCATTTATATACACTTTCTGTGCTGAGTCATTCTGGTTGTAGTCCTCATTACCCTCGGGTGGGGCACACCACACCCCAGGGGATGGAAGGGAGAAGTGGATCAAGCCAACCTTCTGGATCCAGCCAAGCTTCTGATATCTCAAGTTGAGACAACAATGTATCAACCACCACAGTGACAAGGAAGTGTGAAGGTCCCCACTGAAATTGTGTTAGTGATTCCTTGATTAACTGAGACACA
>NW_004525091.1:39844-43288 GCF_000260255.1 Octodon degus
TGAACCCTTTGTGTCTCTCTGGCAAGATGTTCTGCTCCTGAATCAGCTGTGTGGGTCTTGCCTCTAGCCTCCTTCCAGGGAGTTCTGCTGAAGGATTCCCTGCTGGGCCTGCAGCCTGGGCCAGAAGAGGATCCCTGGGCCAGGGAAGTCTCACTCACTTGCCAGGCCTGCACTCTGGGTCTGTTCAGGATCCCGCGGCCTCTGTCGCCTCACTCACTCACCGGGCCTGCACTCCGGGTCTGTTCAGGATCCCGCGGCCTGGGTTGTCTCACTCACTCGCCAGGCCTGCGCTCCGGGTCTGTGCAGGATCAGGCGGCCTGGGTCGTCTCACTCACCCGCTGGGCCTGCACTCCAGGTCTGTTCAGGATCCCGCGGCCTCTGTCGTCTCACTCACCCGCCGGGCCTGCGCTCTGGGTCTGTGCAGGATCCCGCGGCCTGGGTCGTCTCACTCACTCGCCCGGCCTGTGCTCCGGGTCTGTGCAGGATCCAGCGGCCTGGGTCGTCTCACTCTGAGACACAATATTATCCCTGAATTTACCAAGGTGTTACAAAACAAAAGATCTCTGAATTTGTATGGGACTGACAGTACAAAGAATATCTTGCTTACCACAGTTTGGGGATCAAATGAGTTAGGACTTACTTATGACCAGGTGTACTGTCCTCTGGTTAGCTGTATCACCAAGGTCTTACTGAATACTTAATAAATCAGATCTTATCTATGGATATTTATAAAGAGCAGACAATCTTCACAACAAAAAACTGAAAAATTATGTGCAATTTATTGGCACCTATTTGTTGGGAACTTTGTCAGATTCACCAAGAACTGTGAAGCTCCAAGGCTGGATGTTTCTTGGGCCAAAATGAACCACTCCACTTCAGTGCTGAGCAGGGCCAATGGAGCAGTAAACAATGTCTCATAGCAAAGTAGTGTCACATCATGTATGACTTTGTGGAGTATTTTCATGCAAACATTTTCAACAAATTTTAAAAAGTATCAAAAGACAAATATGACATGAAGAATCATTGTATATATATATATTCTAAATATGTATATAACATCATGAAATAATGCAGGGACGTTTGGCACACATCCCAAGGTATTAAAATGTGATTACTGTACGCAGTTCCCTAGGAAACACTAAGCAGTTCTTCCCAAATTAACATACATATTCAATATCTTGCTTTCTTAACTGGAAGAGAGTTTCACGATACCTATGAACAGTCAACGTGAGAGTTCTAAAGCCCATGAAAAATGAATTATGCAAAATCCCCTTAGGAATATTACAGATGCAAGACAGAGAAATATGCAACCAGGTATCAAAGAATAGCATTATCATCATACTAAAAGAAGAAAACTTTTTAAAAACAAAGTAGTTCAATGTATATGAGACTCAGAAATATGCAACTGCTCAGAAAAGGTAAGGTTCAAAATTAGGAAAAGTATTTGAGAAGTCAGTGTTGAGAGAAATTAAAGTGAACAACATAATCCAAATTGAAGAAATGACTGATTATATACATAATTCAAAAACAATCCAGACAAAATTCAAATTAAAAACATGATTATTGAAATGAATAGCTTTTGGATGACTATCAGAGAAGAGGTACATGTCCCTTGTTTACTTAAATACATTTTATGCCTCAAATTAAAATATGATGGGCAAAGTTGTACAGAATTGGCTAAGAATTTTTCTGCATAGGAATAAAAACAATATGTTTTAACTTGAGAAGAACACTTCCTTCAAGATTTTATTTTGCTCCTGAGTCCATATAAAGAATTTCTCTCTGGTCTTAACAAAATAATGAAGCATTTAGGGGCAAAGATGCAGCCCAACAGCCCTGCACCAGAGGCCAAGATGGAGAAGACTTCCATGGCCACCATGGCCTTCCCCTTGCTGCTGTGGTACACAGGCAGGAAGGTGACCCACACGCTGCAGAACACCAGCATGCTGAACGTCAGGAACTTGGCTTCATTGAAGGTGTCAGGCAGGTTCCTGGCCAGGAAAGCCACAGGGAAGCTCACCATGGCCAGGGAGCCCAGGTATCCCAGGACACAGTAGAAGGCAGTGAGGGAGCCCTTGTTGCACACGATGATGATGTGGCCATGTTCAGAGTGTGTATCTGTGTCAATGTAGGGTGGATTTGTCCCCATCCAGATGCCACAGAGTGTGAGTTGGATCAGGGTACAGAGTGGGATGATGCAGTTTGGTGCCCCTGATAGCAGCAACTGCCTCATTCTTCCTGGGCCAGTGACCTTAAAGGCCAGTACTACAGTAATTGTTTTGGCCAAGACGGTAGAAACAGCTACAGTGAACACAAATGCAAATGTGGTCTGTTGGAGGATGCAGGTGGCTGTGCTGGGACGGCCAATGAAGAGCAAGGAGCAGAGGAAAGAGAAAGTGAGGGAGACCAGGAGGGTGTAGCTAAGCCCCCTGTTATTTGCCTTGACGATGGGAGTGTCTCCATGCTTTATAAATAGTCCGAGAATGACAACTGTGAAGACAGTGAGACTTAGGGCTGCACCAAGCAGAGTCATCCCCAGCAGGACTTCATAATTCAGAAATATTGTAAGCTTTTGCAAACAATGGTTTTTTGGGCTGTTAGCATACTGATGATCTGGACACTTCATGCACTGTTCCATATCTAATGGGAAGTTTAAGTTATCATTAGCAGCAACTCAGTATTTTCTGTTTACAGATCGCACTCAAAGAATTTCTCAATTAGTTGAGCCAAATTTCCTCCTGCTTTTATTAGACACAAAGAATATTGTACAGGAAAGAATTCTGCGGTAATACTGATATCTTCCATCTGGAGTTGTAAGGCACATTATTCATTTTGCTTATTAATCTTTCATACTTTTAAGAGCAACTATCTCTTTTCACAAACACAAACACCTATCTGTGTCAGTCCTCTGTAGTTAGTGTACTTTGTATTCATTCTCTGTGCAACCATGTATTAATAAATCACCATGATATTTCTCAGTACCAGGGAAATATTATCAGCAGTAATTTCTGTCTTGTACATGAAGAATTTTAACATTTTAATATAGAAATTTTTATGAGGAGACATACAGTAATTTTGATTACACCTTGTAAGAGTCAGCAAATGGAGTGGGAGAGAGCTGCTGTTCTTTCTTTCTTTTTTTAAGGTTTTATTGATAAACATAGCAATGAGACAGTTTCAAATCTAATCGGAAGTACAGTTTCAACAAATAATACACTGCATATACTCTTCTCAGTGGTTAATTGCTGTACAAGAAGTGGACTTGTAATCCTATTTACAAACACCATTAGAACAAATCATTCTATTCATTAAGAGAATGCAACTATATATCTATCCTAGCCACTTTGAAAACACAGAGACAAAATAGACAATCATCGGTATACCCCATTTTTTCGAAGTTCCAGTATTGAATATTATAGGTGTGTAAAGTCAGCAAAATATTCT
>NW_004525091.1:55813-58721 GCF_000260255.1 Octodon degus
AGTGGTGGGGGGCGGCCCGAGGGGCTGGGAGAGGGTCCGGCCCACGCTGCGCCTGGGCTGGGACTGGTCCCGCTGGCGCAGGGTAGCAGGAAACTCTCCGCACACTCACTGGACCTGGGCTAGGACTGGGTCTCTGAAGAGTTACTTTTTAATGACTACCAACTAAGAAAAGATCCCTTGATTCCACTGCCAACGTCTACAAAGGTTATGGTCTATATGTCGTTTCACTCCAGTGCATTGTAAGCTCGATTTGCAAGATTTCCTTTTGGTAAGATCTAAATTGTTAGTCTAATTGTTGTCTAAAATTCCTTAGAGTATAAGTGTTAATTTGTCTGCCTCCTTTTTTATTTTACAAAAATTTTTATTCATTTTAATGAGGAAAAAATAAAATAGCAGTAAATTTTTTTGTCAGGTTTGTTTTTGCTTTATATTTTGATGTTTTATTATTTGGGACAGGTCCAGTAGTATAGCTCAGCGGACTGAGCACTTGTCTAGGTAAACACTGGGACTGGAGTTTGATTCCTGGCACCACATCCCATGCCAGTCCTCCTCCCGTGCCTGCTGAGCTGTTGATGTATTCTATATGTGGTGGCACTCGTTTGTAAGCCTAGCACTAGGGAGGCACAAATAAGGAGGATCACTATGAGTTTTAGCTCTGTAGTGAGAAGCTGCACACATGCACACACAGACAAAAATACACACACAAACACACCCACACACAAATATACAGAAAAAAATCCTAAAAATATATTTGGGACAAGAATCCTTAGTATGTTAAGTATTTATGATTTTTTAAATAATTATGAAATAAAATTCTCTGTTAAAAATACTGTGAATGCTGTTCATTCATAGGCCATTCCCTTATATAATGCAGAATACAAAGGAAACAAAATACAGCACAAAATTTGGATTATTAAGGTAGAGCAAAGCAGGTAAAAAACACAAAACTAAAAATGATAAAGCGTAGGTTAAGAGACTGAGTATTCTCTTCCCAGAGGCAAGAACACGGAGTTCAAAAATTACAGTAAATAGATAACTCAAGAAGAAAATTTTTAATTTTGTTTTGTTTCAATGATTTTGTACATTTTGTGGATGGATGGAACCAAATATGAGAGACCGATAGGTTGTGGATGATTTCTGCTTGTACCTGTGTTATTGGTGACCTCGTTCTCTGAACAGGAGGTGCAATCAAAACAGCAGGCCGCTCTTCCTTCTTGTGGAGATTTCCTGAATCCAGGATCACAGCTCTCACTGCATACAGAAGAGGGAGTCTGAGGAAAGTCAGGTAGTTGTCAGTAACTTCATTGACTTATACTAACCTTCCATACCTGGAGTGAGAAACTTAATTTTTATGAGCACATATATCCAAATATTGGTTCTTTGCCGCATTCATTAAATAGCAAGCAGGATGCCAATATTTTTAAAAATGTAGTTTGATCATGTAACTGAGTTGTGTTCCAAATTTTCTGATCAAGGAGATTATGGGGCCACAGTGGAATGTGATCCATGATGTAGAGTGTGCCTAAGGAGCATTATATGGAGATAAAACATTCTCTCAGGTTTTCTTTTTCTTTTTTTTTCATAATTTGATTGAGAAACAAATAGCAATGAGACAGTTTCAAACCAAATTAGTAGGGAAGTTTCAATAATTAACACATTGCATACATTCTTCCTAGTGGTTAATTGCTGTACAAGATGCGGACATGATATCCTATTTACAAACACCATTAGAACAAATCCCTCTATTCCTTAAGAGAATGTAACTACATATCTATCCTAGCCATTTTGAATACACAGATACAAAATGAACATTCATCTGTGTCCCCCTTTTTGTTTAGTCCCATTATTTGAATATTATAGGTGTATTAACTCAGCAAAATATTTCAAAAGAGTCCAGTAGTCCATAATAGCATTGGGTCTTCCACTCTATGCAACAAGAATTGTAGGTTTTGGGTCTGATAATGTCAGTGAAATCCCCTCAGGATTTATCCTGAGATCCTGTACCACTGATTGTAGATCTCTCAGGTTTTCACAGAGAGCAAATTGGTCAAGCAATGGCCATGACTAATGCACATGGCTGACACTCACAAAGGATCTACCAACTGTGGTACAGGGTCAGGATAAATCTTGAGTAGACTTGATTAATTTTATCAGATACCAAAGTTACTTTTCTTGTTATGTAAGTCTTGCTTTATGTTGGTCTTAACGATCCAGCAGAAAAGTATAAAAACGAAGTATGAAATGTAAAGCCATATTAATATGCTGAGCTGTAAAAGCCTGAAGTCAACAACTTCTGACATTGCCAATATTATGGAAAACCCACTACTATTATGGCCTACTGGACTATATTGGAATATTTTGCTGAATACACGCACCTACCATATTTAAATGACAGTGAAATACCCTTCTCTGACACAACTAAAGAATATATAGTGTTCAAATGAACAACATTTTTTCCTGTATATTCAAAATATTTTGGATAGTTATACAGATGCATTTTGTCTTTTCTTTTTGGTGTCTTCATTGTTCATTTACAAGATATTTTCTTTTTCTTTTCCTTTTTTAATTGAGAAATAAATAGCAATGAGACACTTTCAAAACTTATTAGTAGGACAGTTTCAATAATTAATACAGTGTACATTGTTGCCTTCTTAGTGGTTATCTATAGTACACGATGCAGACAGAATGTTCTGCCCAAACACTGTTAGTACAAATCTTTCCTTTCATTGAATTAAGCGAAAGTAACTGTTTATCTATCCTATCTATTCTGCATATAGAGATTCAAAATGGTCCTTCCTTTGTTTTTTTGCCATAATTTTATTGATAAACAAATAGCAATGAGACAGTTTCAAATCAAATCGGTAGGACAGTTTCAATAATTAACACACTGCATACATTCTTCTTAGTG
>NW_004525091.1:59348-60620 GCF_000260255.1 Octodon degus
TTACAGTACAAGTTCTCATATGTCCTGAGTCTTAATTGACCTTAGAAGGCTAGGGCCAAAATGTTGGCTTTCCTTGCAGCCCTCCTTTTTCTCTAGCTTTGATCTGCAAACTTAGGTTGTTAACCCTCCAGAAGACAAGCTTATTGTTATTACCGTACAACTTAGGCTGTTAAGCTTAACCTCACTATCTGTCTGCATATCAAACATCTTAGGCAAAATACGGAACAGGTATTTTTCATCAAGTATTGATATGTTGAGCTTTAAGTCCCTATAGAATATGATAAAAACATTTAAAAATTAGAATATACTTTATAATAGGCATAAAGAATTATATACTTCTTATGTTTACACATAAGTCCAAAAATCTCACCATATACAACTTTGAAGCAAGGCAGTCCCACAGTATTTCTTTTCCTGTCTCTTGCTTTCATTCATCACCCCCTTCCTTTTGAACAACGATCTACCAGAGAGACATCATAGAAGCATCTGACATGTCAGAACAAGCAGACCATCAATAAAATTATTTAAAGAAATCACAGTTAAATGGAAAGTGAAAACTGAAGGTTTAAAGTATGGGAAAAAAGGATTTAGCAATGAATCCTAACTATTCCTAAGTAGTAAAGTTAGGAAACATGAGAGGGGTAAATCCATAAATTTATGTAAACGAGATGGTTGAGGCAATGTTCCGAAGAATCTCCTCAGTTTTTTGAAACTAGCAGTTAATTGGTAGAATTCTCACCCTGACTAACCATATATGCTGATATCTGTGAACTAAGCAACTAAACTGAGGATAGCACTGCATAATACCGAAACCATCTTTGGAATCCCTATCATTCTGGTCTTCTAAATGCGTACTGCTTCCAATATCATATCAATTATTGCTATACTCTCTCAAGTAAATGTTTGTTTTAAAAAAAGGTAATTTAAAAGAGACAAGAAGTGCCGACCAAATATCTCCGTGGATTAAAGTGCCTGCTTAAGCAGATGCAGGGGCCTGGAATTAATCCCCTGACCTCTGGTGCAGGCCCATCCCCAGTGCATGCTGAGATGGTGATTGAGACTGGGTGTGGTGGCACAAGCCTGTAATCCCAGCATTTGGGAGGCTGTAAACAGGAGGATCACTATGAGTCTGATCTACACAGAGAGACCCTGTACACACTGTAACGCTGTCCTAAAAACAAGAAGAGGAAGAAGAAGAAGAAGAAGAAGAAGAAGAAGAAGAAGAAGAAGAAGAAGAAGAAGAAGAAGGAGAAGGAGAAGGAGAAGGAGAAG